>NC_084570.2:1065000-1107500 GCF_033978685.3 Nerophis lumbriciformis | reverse complement strand
AAAAAACACAAGAGGCTGTATAATCCCTACAAGCCTGTTTCGCAGGTTTCCCTGATCGTCAGGGGATTTTAATTTAAATCCCCTGAATAATCTGTAAATCATATATTGCATTTTTTACGTCAGGTCAGGAAAAAACACAAGAGGCTATATCATCCCTACAAGCCTGTTCCGCAGGTTTCCCTGCTCGTCAGGGGATTTTAATTAGGAAAAAAACACAAGAGGCTATATCATCCCTACAAGTCGGTTTCGCAAGTTTCCCTGCTCGTGAGGGGATTTTAATTTAATAAAGTGTTGTTTTTCCAGGGTGGAATAATCTGTAATTCATATATTGCATTTTTTTTACGTTAGGTCAGGAAAAAACACAATAGGCTATATCATCCCTACAAGCCTGTTTCGCAGGTTTCCCTGATCGTCAGGGGATTTTAATTAGGAAAAAAACACAAGAGGCTATATCATCCCTACAAGTCTGTTTCGCAGGTTTCCCTGCTCATGAGGGGATTTTAATTTAATAAAGTGTTGTTTTTCCAGGGTCGAATAATCTGTAATTCATATGTTGCATTCTTTACATTAGGTCAGGAAAAAAACACAAGAGGCTGTATAATCCCTACAAGCCTGTTTCGCAGGTTTCCCTGCTCGTCTGGGGATTTTAATTTAAATCCCCTGAATAATCTGTAATTCATATATTTCATTTTTTACGTTAGGTCAGGAAAAACACCAGAGGATGCTAAGGTTGCGAAACAGGCTTGTCGGGATGATATAGCCTATTGTGTTTCTTCTGACCTAACATAAAAAATGCAGTATATGAATTACAGATTAGCCAACTTTGGAAAAACAACACTTTATTATTTCACATTTACAGCCCACAATTAATCTGACATTCACGCATACATATTGTAAGACTGTAAGTAAACTTCTGACCCTAATTCTATGTACTGCATTTCTGCATGTGAACACATCTATAACATTTATTCATGCAGATAATCACCAAATGTCACACAAAAGCATTGCATTCCCATAATACCTGCCAACAAGGCAATTTATTATCATAATATATATATTATAATATTAGCTAAGGGCGTACTCACACTAGCCCACCTAACAACTAATGCACGGTTCGTTTTGAGTAGTGTGAGCAGACTAAATTATTCCCAGGTGCGTAACCCATCCATCCATCCATCCATCTTCTTCCGCTTATCCGAGGTCGGGTCGCGGGGGCAGCAGCCTAACCAGGGAAGCCCAGACTTCCCTCTCCCCAGCCACTTCGTCCAGCTCCTTCCGGGGGATCCCGAGGCGTTCCCAGGCCAGCCGGGAGACATAGTCTTCCCAACGTGTCCTGGGTCTTCCTCGTGGCCTCCTACCGGTTGGACGTGCCCTAAACACCTCCCTAGGGAGGCGCTCGGGTGGCATCCTGACCAGATGCCCGAACCACCTCATCTGGCTCCCCCCGGATGACAGAGCTTCTCACCCTATCTCTAAGGGAGAGCCCCGCCACCCGGCGGAGGAAACTCATTTCGGCTGCTTGTACCCGTGATCTTGTCCTTTCGGTCATAACCCAAAGCTCATGACCATAGGTGAGGATGGGAACGTAGATCGACCGGTAAATTGAGAGCTTTGCCTTCCGGCTCAGCTCCTTCTTCACCACAACGGATCGATACAGAATACGCATTACTGAAGACGCCGCACCGATCCGCCTGTCGATCTCACGATCCACTCTTCCCTCACTCGTGAACAAGACTCCGAGGTACTTGAACTTCTCCACTTGGGGAAAGATCTCCTCCCCAACCCGGAGATGGCACTCCACCCTTTTCCGGGCGAGAACCATGGACTCGGACTTGGAGGTGCTGATTCTCATCCCAGTCGCTTCACACTCAGCTGCGAACCGATCCAGTGAGAGCTGAAGATCCTGGCTAGATGAAGCCATCAGGACCACATCATCTGCAAAAAGCAGAGACCTAATCCTGCAGCCAGGTGCGTAACACTTTCCCTAAATTTGAAGAGGTAGTCCAGGCCCATGCCCACACATACATGCACGCAATGCACCGTAGTCAAGAATAGACTCTAATGCAGATTACTGATAACAACAACAATAATATGATATACATACAATTAGGGCTCTGGGTGCTGTGGGCTGTCTTGGTTGACAAGACTCTGCAGCATCGCGTGGACATCGGGGGCGGTAACTCTGGATTGGCAGACCGGGGTGGTGGTTCCTCTCTTTAAGAAGGGGAACCGGAGGGTGTGTTCCAACTATCGTGGGATCACGCTCCTCAGCCTTCCCGGTAAGGTCTATTCAGGTGTACTGGAGAGGAGGCTACGCCGGATAGTCGAACCCCGGATTCAGGAGGAACAGTGTGGTTTTCGTCCTGGTCGTGGAACTGTGGACCAGCTCTATACTCTCGGCAGGGTCCTTCAGGGTGCATGGGAGTTTGCCCAACCAGTCTACATGTGCTTTGTGGACTTGGAGAAGGCATTCGACCGTGTCCCTCGGGAAGTCCTGTGGGGAGTGCTCAGAGAGTATGGGGTATCGGACTGTCTGATTGTGGCGGTCCGCTCCCTGTATGATCAGTGTCAGAGCTTGGTCCGCGTTCCAGGTTCGATCCCCGCTTCCGCCATTCTAGTCACTGCCGTTGTGTCCTTGGGCAAGACACTTTACCCACCTGCTCCGAGTGCCAACCACACTGGTTTAAATGTAATTTAGATATTGGGTTTCACTATGTAAAAGCGCTATGAGTCACTAGAGAAAAGCGCTATATAAATACACTTCACTTCATGAAGCATAGTACGTCTGACTATGGTAGCCGTAATGATCCGACAACCCAACAAGCGGTGCAGCTTCTTAACGTACCAAAGTCGTACTAAAACATTTTGACGGATTCTGGAGCGCCGTGTGTAATGTTCTATATTCTCAATGGAAAATGTAAAGTTGTGATGATGTTTACTGGTGTCATCTTGCAGTCTACACGTATCTCTTATGTTTGACTGCCATCTACTGGTCACACTTATCATTACACCATGTGCCAAATAAAATAGCTTCAAAGTCAGTAAGCACAACCATTATTATTCCGTACATTACGCACATCGGGCTAAAAGGCGCACTGTCGATTTTTGGGAAAATGAAAGTATTTTAAGTGCAATTTATAGTCCGGAAAATACGGTATGCATTATTTTGTTGATTTATGTCTGTGATGTATTTTATTTCAGTAAACCTACTCACAAAAGAGTATCCAGAAATAAACTTTTTTTTTTTTGTCTATGATGTGCAAGTGGCACATTTGTCGTATGTATAATTAATAAACTATTGGACCGATTATCAAGTCAAATAATCATACAATTAAATAAAATTAACTGGATAATTTTGCCGGCATCGATGAATTACCATGTCCGTGTGTGTTTTTTTTTGGGGTTTTTTTCGTCTTTTGGTTTGAAACGGTGCAAGAGGGTTCACTCTGCACGTCGCTCTCAGCAACTGAGAACGTTAATACAAAAGCGGAATTAAATGAACAGAGCGAACCCTCTTGTCAGTGATTGTTGCCTCCGTGACCTTGCAAGCGCCGCATGGTAACTACAATTAGGAGGAAAAAAATATGATTGCATAGCCAAATGTCTCGTTGTGGGAATATTTTGGCCTCAATCCGAATGAGCAACATGAGCCCGTCAACAGGAATAGACAAGCCAAAATAAACAAATAAAAAAAAAATAAAAAAAAGGAATAGACAAGCCAGTACGCCGAAAATGTTGGAAAATGATGGCAAAGAAAAAAAAACACCTACCTGGGGAAAAAATATGCACTTCTGGAAGGACAAAATATAATAGTGCATTTTTTTCGAACAGAGACCGACAATTCATTTTATTTGTTTACTTATTTAGGATAAATAAAAATTGTTGATTGTCCAATAACAATGATAAAATCTATTTAAAGTACTTTAAAAATATATACTTTTTTTTTTTTCAATTTAAAAAGAATATTTGCATTGTTCTGATTTATTTATTGTGAGTTCACTGCAAAATCTGAAATCTAAGTAAAATTTAATATATCTAATAAATGTGATTTTTGCTTATTTTCTGTCTGATAAGATAATTCTTCTCACTAAGCAGATTTTATGCTAGAGTGTTTTACTTGTTTTAAGTGTTTTTGGTCCTAAATGATCTCAGTAAGATATTACAGCTTGTTGCTGAGATTTGATGACCTATATTGAGTAAAACATGCTTGAAACTAGAATATCAACTGTTGCAAAGCTGTGTCATCAACACTCACAAGTATAAAACTACTTTTTTAAAGTAATAATTTATTATTTCAAGCATGAAAAAAAAAAATCATGACTTTGACACAATTGTGTCTCATAATTAAAACAGATGACAGCCAAACTTTGCTGTGTTATTTTCAATGAAACAATTGAAAATACGCACTCAAGTAGTAGAACAGTTGTTATTAGTGAGAATATACTTATTTTAAGGTATTTTTGGGTTCATTGAGGTTAGCTAATTTGACTTGTTTTGGAAAGTCTTGACAAGCCAAATTTTCTTGTTCTATTGGCAGATAATTTTGCTTAGTTCAAGTAAAATACCCCTAATTTTTTTATTTTATTTTTTATTTTTTCTTGTTTTTGAACACTGACTTTTTGCAATGTTAGTGCTTAATTTGCTCTCAAACTATTGCTGATGATAATATTGTTTATTGGCAATAATTGGTCGGACAATGTAATGTGTTGTCGTCTCAGGCCTAGGTGTGTGAGTGTGTGTGTGCTGTATCTCTGACCAAGATAATCCCTCACAGTGGGTCGACCACCCGAGCAACGGCGATTATCAGCTTTCGCTCCAATTTATTAAACCACTCGCCACATCCCCGTTGTGTGGTAATGGGCCCATTTGTAACAACACCCTGCGAAGGAGACAATCAATGATTCGGTGTTCTAAGTAGCCTTATCGGATAACAACTTTGTTTAGCAGATAATTAGAAACAGGAGTCGAACTGGAAACCAGAACTTTCTTGGTCATGGTGCACCGTGGGAATGGGTGTCAGGGGTCAATTTTAAAATTAGCCAAGCTTGACAGCCTGCCGCTGACCTGCACAGGTGCTTTCACTTCGCGTGCTGATCCGCGCTTCCTCCCGCCCTCCGGGTGTCTGGGACACGGGGTCCCGACTTGCTCGACTTACCCCCGTCTTGCTCCCGGGGACCAGTCGGGAACCATTAGCGGCACCAGGACAAACTGCTAGGAAGAAGAGGGCCCGCCATGGATTTCATGCAAAGCAGGACGGTACAAATATGGGATACTACACACCTTTTTGATTGATTGACTGATTGATTGATTGAAACTTTTATTAGTACATTGTAAAATACAGTAAATATTCCGTACAATTGACCACTAAATGGTAAGACCGGAATAAGTTTTTCAACTTGTTTAAGTCGGGGTCCAAGTAAATCAATTCATGGTACAAATATATAGAAACCCCGTTTCCATATGAGTTCGGAAATTGTGTTAGATGTAAATACGAACGGAATACAATGATTTGCAAATCCTTTTCAACCCAATATTCAATTGAATGCACTACAAAGACAAGATATTTGATGTTCAAACTCACAAACTTTTTTTTTTTTTTTTGCAAATAATAATTAACTTAGAATTTCATGGCTGCAACACGTGCCAAAGTAGTTGGGAAAGGGCATGTTCACCACTGTGTTACATCACCTTTTCTTTTAACAACACTCAAAAAACGATTGGGAACTGAGGAAACTAATTAAAAAGAGCTTCAGTGGTTCAACTGTCCGGGGTCTCCGCTGTCGTATTTTTACGCTTCATAATGCGCCACACATTTTCGATGGGAGACAGGTCTGGACTGCAGACGGGGCCAGGAAAGTACTCGCACTCTTCGTTTACAAAGCCACGCTGTTGTAACACGTGCTGAATGTGGCTTGGCATTGTCTTGCTGAAATAAGCAGGGGCGTCCATGAAACAGACTGTGCATAGATGGCAGCATATGTTGTTCCAAAACCTGTATGTACCTTTCAGCATTAATGGTGCCTTCACAGATGTGTAAGTTACCCATGCCTTGGGCACTAATGCACCCCCATACCATCACAGATGTATTCCATTTATATTTAAATCCAACACCATTTCCCAACTCATATGGAAACGGGGTTTGTACTATCAGCATAATACAGTCATCACACAAGTTAATCATCAGAGTATATACATTGAATTATTTACATTATTTACAATCCGGGGGGTGGGATGTGGAGGGGAAATGGACATTGAAACAGTGTAGGTCTGACTTGGTAGGATATGTACAGCGAGCAGAGAACATATCAATCAATCAATCAATCAATGTTTATTTATATAGCCCTAAATCACAAGTGTCTCAAAGGGCTGCACAAGCCACAACGACATCCTCGGTACAGAGCCCACAACATAGTGAGTTCAGGTAGCATAAGAACAAGTATATACATTTGATTATTGACATTTGATTGTTTACAATCCGGGGAGGTGGGATGTGGAAGGGGGAGGGTGTTAGTCAAGGGTTAAAGTTGCCTGGAGGTGTTCTTTTAGTGCGGTTTTGAAGGAGGATAGAGATGCACTTTCTTTTACACCTGTTGGGAGTCCATTCCATATTGATGTGGCATAGAAGGAGAATGAGTTAAGACCTTTGTTAGATCGGAATCTGGGTTTGACGTGGTTTGTGGCGCTCCCCCTGGTGTTGTGGTTATGGCGGTCATTTACGTTAAAGGGGAACATTATCACAATTTCAGAAGGGTTAAAACCATTAAAAATCAGTTCCCAGTGGCTTATTTTATTTTTCGAAGTTTTTTTCAAAATTTTACCCATCCATCCATCCATCCATTTTCTACCGCTTATTCCCTTTGGGGTCGCGGGGGGCGCTGGAGCCTATCTCAGCTACAATCGGGCGGAAGGCGGGGTACATCCTGGACAAGTCGCCACCTCATCCCATCACACAATATCCCTAAAAAAAGCTTCAAAGTGCCTGATTTTAACCATCGTTATATACACCCGTCCATTTTCCTGTGACGTCACATAGTGATGCCAACACAAACAAACATGGCGGAAAGAACAGCAAGCTATAGCGACATTAGCTCGGATTCAGACTCGGATTTCAGCGGCTTAAGCGATTCAACAGATTACGCATGTATTGAAACGGATGGTTGTAGTGTGGAGGCAGGTAGCGAAAACGAAATTGAAGAAGAAACTGAAGCTATTGAGCCATATCGGTTTGAACCGTATGCAAGCGAAAAACCGACGAAAACGACACGACAGCCAGCGACACGGGAGAAAGCGAGGACGAATTCGGCGATCGCCTTCTAACCAACGATTGGTATGTGTTTGTTTGGCATTAAAGGAAACTAACAACTATGAACTAGGTTTACAGCATATGAAATACATTTGGCAACAACATGCACTTTGAGAGTGCAGACAGCCCATTTCAGGCGCGCTAAGAACATATATTTTTCCACGATTTCAGCACTCAGGTTAACCATACCTAAACATACCTGCCAACTTTTGAAATCAGAAAAACCTAGTAGCCAGGGTCCAGGGGCCGCAGGCCCCGGTAGGTCCAGGACAAAGTCCTGGTGGGGGGTTCAGGGCCCGACGCAAAATGATTATTAGCATTCAGACAAGTTAAAATGTTGCTAAAACCATCACTTTTGTATCAGTCACAGTGACTTTTCAAAACAAAAATATTACAGCAAAAATCATATGGGTTGATTGACATGTTTATTCTGTAAGCTAACTTCAATAGTTTGACATTATTTTGACAGTTAATGCCAGTTATCCTGTCAACCTTGTGATCAGCCAGTGCGATTGGAAGTCCATGCTCAATTATTGCCTCCGTAAATAAAACTTCGGCATTTATCACATCCAAAGAATCTGTTTGGGCGACGAAAAACGTTGAAAGTTTTCCACTTGTATCGCTAGCAACGGCATTAGACTTGTGTTTTTTTGTCCCAACGTGGTCTTTTACATCGCTAATTCCTCCGTGTCCGATCGAAAAATCTTGTCTGCACAAGGTGCAATTCGCCTAGTTTTCACCCTTTTTGGAACGGATAATTATTCCCGGATAGGCTTTTGAATATTCTTCACGGAATGACTGCACTTTTCTTTTCGGTTTAAGACTCGTTTGCGATTTTTCTCCGGCTGATTCCATGATCGTTTGGAAACAATGGCAACTGGTGCCTCGTGCTTGGCAGCGGTGCTATAAATAGCCTCGCGCATGGCTTTCGGAATGGCTCGATAGGAAGTTACGGGAAGCAGTGTCGATTGTCATTGTTGTTACGCGATTTCGTGAATAAAACTTTTTAAAAAAAATGTTTTTTTAATGAATGAAAAACCGTATTTTTTATCACTGCAACCATAACCCGGAAAAGGTTGATGAAAACCGTACTAATTACGGGAAAACCGGAGTAGTTGGCAGGTATGCCTAAATAGACACAAAATACTGCATTACACAAGACTACCCGAATGTACTCGAATGATTGAAAAAAATTAATGTTTTTTTAGCTAAATTATTGGTAAACACAGTTTATGTATAAAAATGTACGTAAAACCGCGAGTAATGAATAAAGTTTTCATCAATTAACATATTCTGTAGACATACCCTCATCCACTCTCTTTTCCTGAAAGCTGATCCGTCCAGTTTTGGAGTTGATGTCAGCATCTGCTTTGAGTGTCGCAGGATATCCACACATTCTTGCCATCTCTGTCGTAGCATAGCTTTCGTCGGTAAAGTGTGCGGAACAAACGACTGACCATTTTCGTCGGCTTTCCCCACAGCCTCGTATTTTGAACAAATGTCGTCCAATTTCTTGCCACTTTTGCATCTTTGGGCCACTGGTGCAATTTGAATCCGTCCCTGTTCGTGTTGTTACACCCTCCGACAACACACCGACGAAAGTGAGAAAATGGCAGATTGCTTCCCGATGTGACGTCATCGCTCGGAGAGCGAATAATAGAAAGGCGTTTAATTCGCCAAAATTCACCCATTTAGAGTTCGGAAATCGGTTAAAAAAATATATGGTCTTTTTTCTGCAACATCAAGGTATATATTGACGCTTACATAGGTCTGGTGATAATGTTCCCCTTTAAGGAAGTAGTTTGACATGTACTTCGGTATCAGGGAGGTGTAGCGGATTTTATAGACTAGGCTCAGTGCAAGTTGTTTTACCTTGCTCAGTGAGCTGTGATCACATAATTCATGTATTTTGATAGAACCCTCAACCTACCAACAAACGTCTTCCATCACCCCCCTATGGCCTAACGTCTGTAATCCCAGTGTGCTTTCTGGAAAGGGGGGCGCTTGTTGTTGGCCCTTCCGACTGAGAAAAAAAGCGCCCCGGTCGTTGTTGTTGAGCCCCCGCCGCAGTGTGGCCTCCCGCTGCTTGGCCTGCCATGTGCAATTAAACATTTGGCCTCCGCTATTAGTCAGCAATGCACACAGTGTCAGGCTGTGCACATTATGCATTTCAAAGAGCAATAGTTCCCTTAAAGGTTCCGAACGGGCTGACACAATCAAAGCGGGGCGATGTAAGGGTTGCATGGTATGCGTGTGTGAGAGGGTTCCAGATAAAAGCTAATAGTTAAGCTGTTAGTTATACTACATTCTAGGGTTGTACGGTATACCGATATTGGTATAGTACCGCGATACTAATGAATCATATTCGGTACTATACAGCCTCTAGTACCGAGGACAAAATGACACGTCGTGTCATTGCTGGTTTACCAGCAGACGAGCATGTTCGGCGGCACACAATCACAGAGTACTTACAAGCAGACACATTATGTAGACAGAAAAGGGAAAACGGACACATTTTGGCTTAAAAACTAACAATAGAGGTGAAGTTATAACACTGGAACGCCCTCACGAAGAGGTGCTTTAAGTCATGGCTAGCTAGCTAGCAACTAAAGTCCACCCGCAGTCGGCAGTGTTGTAGCTACTTCTAAATCACTAATCCTCGCCTCCATGGCGGCATATCAATCAATCAATTAATCAATCAATCAATGTTTACTTATATAGCCCTAAATCACGAGTGTCTCAAAGGGATGCACAAGCCACAACGACATCCTCGGCTCAGATCCCACATCAGGGCAAGGAAAAACTCAACCGAATGGGATAACAATGAGAAACCTTGGAGGGCACCGCAGATGTGGGGACCCCCCCTGGGCGACCGGTGCAATGGACGTCGAGTGGATCTAGCATAATATTGTGAGAGTCCTGTCCATAGTGGATCTAACATAATATTGTGAGAGTCCAGTCCATAGTGGATCTAACATCATAGTGAGAGTCCAGTCCATAGTGGATCTAACATAATAGTGAGAGTCCAGTCCATAGTGGATCTAACATAATATTGTGAGAGTCCAGTCCATAGTGGATCTAACATAATAGTGAGAGTCCAGTCCATAGTGGATCTAACATAATAGTGAGAGTCCAGTCCATAGTGGATCCAACATATGAGTGAGAATCCAGTCCATAGTGGATCCAACATAATAGTGAGAGTCCAGTCCATAGTGGATCTAACATAATAATGTGAGAGTCCAGTCCATAGTGGATCTAACATAATAGTGAGAGTCCAGTCCATAGTGGATCTAACATAATAGTGAGAGTCCAGTCCATAGTGGATCTAACATAATAGTGAGAGTCCAGTCCATAGTGGATCCAACATAATAGTGAGAATCCAGTCCACAGTGGATCTAACATAATAATGTGAGAGTCCAGTCCATAGTGGATCCAGCATAATAGTGAGAGTCCAGTCCATAGTGGATCTAACATAATAGTAAGAGTCCAGTCCATAGTGGACCTAACATAATAGTGAGAGTCCAGTCCATAGTGGATCCAACATAATAGTGAGAATCCAGTCCATAGTGGATCTAACATAATAGTGAGAGTCCAGTCCATAGTGGATCCAACATAATAGTGAGAATCCAGTCCATAGTGGATCTAACATAATAGTGAGAGTCCAGTCCATAGTGGGGCCAGCAGGAGACCATCCCGAGCGGAGACGGGTCAGCAGCGCAGAGACGTCCCCAACCGATGCACAGGCGAGCGGTCCACCCCGGGTCCCGACTTTGGACAGCCAGCGCTTAATTAGTGGCCACCGAACCTGTGCCCCTCCCTCCACGAAGGAAAGGGGGGCAGAGCAGAAAAGAGACGGCAGATCAACTGGTCTAAAAGTAGGGTCTATTTAAAGGCTACTGTATACAAATGAGTTTTAAGATGGGACTTAAATTCTTTTAATAAAGTAAGTTTCTTACAAGTGCATTATCACTGCAGGACGAGGAATAGCTAAACATGCTTCACTACACACCGTAGTTTACCGGCGCCATGGGTGGATCTACACCTGACATCCACTGTAATGATACCAAGTACAGGAGCGTATCTAGTCGATACTACTATGATTACATCAATATTTTTTAGCATCCCCTAATCATTTTTTATTTTTTATTTTTTTTTATATCCATCTGTGTTGGCCCTGCGATGAGGTGGCGACTTGTCCAGGTTTACTTACTACTAAAATACAAGTTGTCTAGTATGTTCACCGTACTTGCCAACCCTCCCGATTTTCCCGGGACTCTCCCGAATTTCAGTGCCTCTCCCGAAAATCTCCCGGGGCAACCATTATCCCCGAATTTCTCTCGATTTCCACCCGGACAACAATATTGGGGGCGTGCCTTAAAGGCACTGCCTTTAGCGTCCTCTCTCACCTGAAAAGGAGACTATTATATATGTGTCCGTTATCCATAGGTTTATCTATAAACCATAAAGTAGGCAGGCACGGAGCTATTTCTCAGTGTGTGTTTATTCCAGCCGGCACGTTAATACACGGACACACAACATCCGGATTCCCATCATGCATTGCTTCAAAACTACGGCAAGTAGTAATGTCCAAAAACATAACAGAGACGAAGCAGAAGAACGAAGAAAAGACATGGCGACGATGGTAGGAAGAAGAAGTACGCTTGCAAGTTCCGAAATGATTGGAAAAAATAATTTCGGTTCGTCCAGGACAGCTCGAAGGGGAAGGGGTATGTTGCCTGCACATTTTGTAGATCAGACTTTTCTGTGTGTGTATATGTGTAAATAAATGAACACTGAAATTCAAGTATATTTAGCTAGAATTCACTGAAAGTCAAGTATTTATATATATATATATATACATATATATATATATATATATATATATATATATATATATATATATATATATATATATATATATATATATATATATATATATATATTTAGCTAGAATTCACTGAAAGTCAAGTATTTATTGTATGTATATATATGTATATATATATATATATATATATATATATATATATATATATATATATATATATATACTAGAGATGCGCGGATAGGCAATTATTTCATCCGCAACCGCATCAGAAAGTCGTCAACCATCCGCCATCCACCCGTTTCTAACATTTAATGAAAACCGCACCCGCCCGCACCCGCCCGTTGTTATATATCTAATATAGACGATGCAAGGCATTAGTGAGGTTATAAAGCTTTTGCCTGTTAAAGAAAGGAGACTGATCCAATGCAGCAGAGACATTCAATGCGTGCCACGCTGTCACGGCCCAGACGCACACCAGTGCGCAATCATATGGGAGCCGCGCTGAGCGCACCTCCAAGCGCGTGGAGGTGCGATGTCCCTCGCATCCGCGGCGGCTCCACCCGGGCTCCCGCCCGAGGCTTCAGCGCGCACCGCGGCGGCCATCCTACTCGTCGCGGCCTTGCCCTCGCGGCTCTCGCTGCCGGCGACGGCCGGGTATGGGCCCGACGCTCCAGCGCCATCCATTTTCAGGGCTAGTTGATTCGGCAGGTGGGTTGTTACACACTCCTTAGCGGGTTCCGACTTCCATGGCCACCGTCCACCGCGGAGTGACCCCTGTTACGCGCCCCCGGCCACGGGGGTGGCGGGCAGGTAAGCTGCTTACCTGCTGCGCGTGACGCCGGCCGCGGCGAAAGCGGACGAGGCGGGGTGTCGGTGCAGTGGGCGCGGTGGTGACCCTGGACGTGCGTCGGGCCCTTCTCGCGGATCACCTCAGCTACGGCTCCCGGTGGGGCCCTCTCGGGCGAAGGGGCCTCGGTCCCGGACCCCGGCGAGGCGTCCCTTCTCCGCTCCGTAAAAGTGTCCATCTCTTTTTTTTTTCTTCTTCTGTTGTGGCATATGCTGCAGGTGCCTGCTCGTTTTTCGTATGTGGGTAACAACATTTAACTATGTATATATATTTCCCAATTGGTTGGGGGCGTGGCTAAGAGGGGAGGAGTATATTTACAGCTAGAATTCACCAAGTCAAGTATTTCATATATATATATATGTATATATATATATATATATATATATATATATATATATATATATATATATATATATATATATATATAAATATAAATAAAATAAATACTTGAATTTCAGTGTTCATTTATTTACACATATACACACACATAACACTCATCTACTCATTGTTGAGTTAAGGGTTGAATTGTCCATCCTTGTTCTATTCTCTGTCACTATTTTTCTATCCATGCTAAACACCCTTTCGCAGGTACCCAGAAAGGTTTCGAGTACCACCAAAAAAACTGAATCTCTGAAGACAGTATAAAAATCTGTGTTAAAGGTGTACAAATACTGTTTGTATAATAAGCATGTTATTGTTTACAAATGAGGGTTAAGAGTTCAGTACTAAAAAAAAAAAAAGAATGTGGCTTAAGTACAGTTTTTTAATTGAGCTGCTGCATTTTTTGGTTGGGTTGTTTATTTATTTTGAGTAACTTCTACATTTCTAAAAGGGGAGGAATGTAATAGAGTGATCTATGTTTGTCTGTTGCCATCTCCTGGTGAGTGTTGGCTATAGCGTACCGGGGTTACTTTTTGGTTGGCCAAAGATTTACGTGGTGTTGCGCACCTGACGTCAAGTGTGTGAGTCTGTTCTGAAGTCTACAGTAAAGAGACGTACTTCATCACCTCGCCTGGTTATTGCCTCCAACTCAATATATTACA
Organism: Nerophis lumbriciformis; assembly: GCF_033978685.3. Lineage (NCBI taxonomy): Eukaryota > Metazoa > Chordata > Actinopteri > Syngnathiformes > Syngnathidae > Nerophis > Nerophis lumbriciformis. Next base: position 1,093,482 of record NC_084570.2, on the reverse strand, counting down.
ACAACATTGCTGTTTAGGGCAGACGAACTGCTTTACGGTAGAATAAAACATGACTGCTGTTGTTGTGTGTTGTTGCCGCGCTGGGAGGACGTTAATGAAACTGCCTAACAATAAACCCACATAAGAAACCAAGAACTCGCCCTCCATCATTCTACAGTTATAACGTGTTTGGGCAGGCACGCTGTTTATATTGTGGGAAAGCGAACGTGAAAACAGGCTGTCGACACGTCACTCAGGTCCGCATGGAGCTGGAGGGGGCGTGGCTTCCAGCTCCGCCTGAATTTCGGGAGATTTTCGGGAGAAAATTTGTCCCGGGAGGTTTTCGGGAGAGGCGCTGAATTTCGGGAGTCTCCCGGAAAATCCGGGAGGGTTGGCAAGTATGACTTACGGTCATTAAAAAACATCACTGCACATCATAATGGCAGCTACAGTTTCCATCTTAAAGATCTAAAAAAATTATTTGGGAATGTCCGGCGGGCCAGTTTGAAAAGCTCAACGGGCCGCATATGGCCCCCGGGCCTTAATTTGCCCAGGTCTGGTCTATATGATTTGTGACTTTTGATATTATGTAAAACCAGTGACGTGCGGTGAGGATGATGGCTGGTGAGGCACTGACTTCATCACAGTCACATTTACAAACATATGAACCCTAAAGAGTATCTTATTCACCATTTGATTGGCAGCAGTTAACGGGTTATGTTTAAAAGCTCATACCAGCATTCTTCCCTGCTTGGCACTCAGCATCAAGGCTTGGAATTGGGGGTTAAATCACCAAAAATGATTCCCGGGCGCGGCGCCGCAGCTGCCCACTGCTCCCCTCACCTCCCAGGGGGTGAACCAGGGGATGGTCAAATGCAGAGGACAAATTTCATTACACCTAGTGTGTGTGTGACAATCATTGGTACTTTAACTTAACTTTAACTTTACACATACAAACTGTAGCACACAAAAAAGCACATTTAATAAAAAAAACGTTATTATGGTCTTACCTTTACTTATAAATGAAGTCCACAACTAAAGCCCTCACTTAAACTTTCCACGTGCAAGATTGAATCTATTTAAAAAAGTGTAACCGAGGGTTTATAAATGTCGCCTATACTGTATGAAACTACAAAATAACAAACACGGAGGCTCCAGTTTACACGAGGACCACTTTATTTACCTTCTTTCAAAAACCTCCGCTCCACTCCGTGTCACATCACTTCCGCTCTTAGCGCCTTCAAAATAAGAGCTCAAGGCATATACTGTATAACAGCGCATAACAGGAACTTAACATCACAAAGAGAAAAGCCCATGAAAATAGGTTACAAAAGTTATTTAATAAGAAGCCAAAAAGTGCAAAAACAATAATATTCGTGTTGGAGGAGTTGTGAATTAGATACACCTGCAGTCTGCAGGTGTATCTAATGGTGTGGCCCTGCAGTCATTCACAACTCCTCCAACACGAACATTATTGTTTTTGCACTTTTTGGCTTTTTATGAAATAACTTTTTTAAATAGATTCAATCTTGCACGTGGAAAGTTTAAGTGTGGGCTTTAGTTGATATAACAATTCTACGGCGGGGGTGCAGGAGGCGGGGTTACTGCGAGCCTCAGCCAGTGCGTCTTTTGCAGCCGCTTTATGATTGCTCAGCACAAGAAATACTTTACACACATACAGTTGTTGACAAAATACACTGTACATTATATACCTCAGCTAACTAAACTATGGAAATGTATAATATAGTTCATATAGCAATACGGTCTCACTGCACAGCAGGCCAGCAGTTAGCCGAGTCCAGAATCCATGTTGAGGCACTGAGTGACGTGCCTCAACTGGCTGCTGTTCACCGCACCGTCTCTTCTCAGTATTTGAACGGCAAATGTGAAAATTCAGCGATTTTAAATAAACATTATCTAAAACTGGTGAAGTTAAATGGAAAATAACTCTATAGTATAATCACTGGATACATATAACAATTTAATTTTTTTTTTTTCTTTTTACATTTTTTTTCTTTCCATGATGGCAGGTGAAGCCCCGCCTCTGGTGACTGCACGTCACTGTGTAAAACCAAAGACCAAACCAAACAAACAACAACAAGATCGATTTTTCAAAACTTATTATAAAGATTGAAAGTTGCCATGAATCGGCGCCTATGCTCCTTAAAAAAAAACTAAACAATTTGAGGCTAAATGAAAAAAACAACCTCTTTGCCAGCCTCTTGTCCATGCTGAAAGCTGTGTAGAAGTTGGCAGGAACACCTGCCCGTGCGCCCCGCGTTATCCCTCCACGGGCTGTTGTGTGCCTCAAAAGGTGCCTGCGTCCATGTCCCGCTATTGTGGCGTGGACTGGAGGGGGTATTGTGAACCTCGTCAAAGGCACTGCCATCGCCGTGCCAGCTGGCCCGGGCGGGAGTAGCGAAAGGGGACGAGGGGGAAGTGAACAATGCTAAGATCTGTGCACAATGAGCAGGCCGTGGAAAGGCGCTGTTGCCTTGCCAGATTTCCCTGAACTGACGGACACAAAAGACCAACGAGGTTCGTAACCGGGAAAACGTGGTGCAGCTCAGGAGCAAGGTGCACCTCGACTCCGTTGCCATATGTGACGGAAATCAGCCTTAAAAGTTCTTCCATCAAAGAGCTGAACGAGGGGAGGAGTTGCTCGAGGGAACGTCTGGAATCTATCTGAGTCGGAGAAATCCCGAGCAGTATGGTTGGATGCGATTGAATGAGACAGGTCTGGGTAACACGCTCGGACACGGCCTTTCTTTTTTTGCAGGATTGCCATGTGGTCCCGGGCCGCTGCCAGGAAACATGTCACAGCTCATCACAGTTGCAAATGAATATTCATGGAGTCAAGGGAGCCAGTGCGCGTGTTTAAGTGTTCACGTGTGTAATTCAGACCATGACAAAGTGTGTGTGTGTGCGAGCGTGCACGACTCCTGGCTGGCAGATTCGCCGTCAGACGTCCAGGATGCAGCCACAGGCCTCTGCTTCCGACATGGCCGCCACTTGTAACACACGGCGGGGCTCCCTCTGGCTCGTCGGCCAAAAACAGGCCGGGTAGGCTGGCTGGTGTCGCACAGTCGAGGCGCCAATGCAGCCAACGCTCCACAGATGCCCTGGCTGTTGCCGCCTGTGAGTCAGCGCCAATGGAGCTCTTTGATATCGTTGAGGTGTGGCGCGATGCAAGAAATGAAATGTGTGGCAGGTGCGCGGTCGCATTGGGGGCTTCCAGGACATTCTGAAACCCCTCTGAAGCCCCTCAGCCTGAATGCCGTGGTGAACACTCTGGGGTGACATCGACTAGGGTGCTGAGCTAGTTGTTCCCACAGTGACTAGATTAGCATTGTGGGTCGCCATCGACGTGACATTTTTAACACGAGGACTTTGTAGGACACGTACAAATTCACGCCAAATTCAGTGACAATCGTAATTTACTGCACATAAAAAATGAACTGAATCACATTATAACTTCAATGAAGTTGGGTAAACTTTTCAGAACTCTGCTTTCTTAGAACCATGATTACTGGGGACGGCGTGGCGCGGTTGGGAGAGTGGCCGTGCCAGCAACCGGAGGGTTCCGGTTTCGATCTCCACCTTCTACCAACCTAGTCACGTCCGTCGTGTCCTTGAGCAAGACACTTCACCCTTGCTCCTGATGGGTGGTGGTTAGAGCCTTGCATGACAGCTCCCGCCATCAGTGTGTGAATGTGTGTGAGAATTGGCATACTTGGCAACCCTCCCGAATTTTCCGGGAGACTCCCGAAATTCAGCGCCTCTCCCGAAAACCTCCCGGGACAAATATTCTCCCGAAAATCTCCCGATTTTCAGCCGGAGCTGGAAGCCACGCCCCCTCCAGCTCCATGCGGACCTGAGTGAGGACAGCCTTTTTTCATGACGGGAGGACAACAGGGTGACAAGAACTAAATCACCCAGACTAGAGATAAATTGTGTTGTTATGTTTATCATACCTAAAAATAAATATATTTATTATTTAAAAAAAACATTTTTACTATAATTTGCTAAAAACATCCAAATTAATTGTGTTTTTATTTGTATTTTTTCCTGACTCCTTATTACATCCAGCCATATAAATATACTTTAAAATAAACATATTTGAAATAATTTATTTTAAATTATCATAATAATTCATTTAAAATGACCATATTTAATTATTAAAATAATTAGTTGTTTATCAACAACTTTAGCATTTTATTCATTACATTTTGAAACTCTCAGAAGGCAAGTTATGTTATATTCCTTAATATTTATTTATGCAAGTTTGAAGTATCAATTATCTAAACACAGTTTTGTTTGCATATTTTCAGGATATATATATATATATATATATATATATATATATATATATATATATATATATATATATATATATATATATATATATATGTATGAAATACGAAAGGGTGTTCAGCATGGTTAGAAAAATAGTGACAGAGAATAGAACAAGGATGGACAATTCAACCCTTAACTCAACAATGAGTAGATGAGTGTTATGTGTGTGTATATGTGTAAATAAATGAACACTGAAATTCAAGTATTTATTTTATTTATATTTATATATATATATATATATATATATATATATATATATATATATATATATATATATATATATATATATATATATATATATATGTATGAAATACTTGACTTGGTGAATTCTAGCTGTCAATATACTCCTCCCCTCTTAACCACGCCCCCAACCACGCCCCGCCCCACCCCCTACCACGCCCCCCACCCCCCACCTCCCGAAATCGGAGGTCTCAAGGTTGGCAAGTATGATGCCAAGTAAGTTTTGTTTATTATTGCCACAGTTAGTGTTTTTTGTTGTTCATAGTTTTTGCCTTTGTGCAAGTATTTGGTTTCATAGTTTGTTCTCCGCCATTGTGCGCGCCTTTTTGTTTACTTCCTTTTTTTGTAGTTTAAATAAAAATGTACTCACATTCCCGTCTCGCCCGAGCCAACTTTCCGTTGCATCCCGGAAAAGCAAAAACCCAGGACCAAGAAGGCGATCGCCCAATTCGTCCTCGCTTTCTCCCGTGTCGCTGGCTGTCGTGTCGTTTTCGTCGGTTTCGCTTGCATACGGTTCAAACCGATATGGCTCAATAGCTTCAGTTTCTTCTTCAATTTGGTTTTCGCTACCTGCCTCCACACTACAACCATCCGTTTCAATACATGCGTAATCTGTTGAATCGCTTAAGCCGCTGAAATCCGAGTCTGAATCCGAGCTAATGTCGCTATAGCTTGCTGTTCTATCCGCCATGTTTGTTGTATTGAAATCACTATGTGACGTCACAGGAAAATGGACGGGTGTATATAACGATGGTTAAAATCAGGCACTTTGAAGCTTTCTTTAGGGATATTGCGTGATGGGTAACATTTTGTAAAAAAACTTCGAAAAATAAAATAAGCCACTGGGAACTGATTTTTAATGGTTTTAACCATTCTGAAATTGTGATAATGTTCCCCTTTAAGCTCATCAGAGGGCATCTATTATTGGCAATGTGTTACCGAGAAATTAGATAAAAGCCGTGCTAAAAAGGTGTGTTTTTAGTCCCTTCTTAAAACGGTCGGCCGACTGTGGTGCTCTAAGATGGTCGGGGAGAGCGTTCCAGAGTTCAGGTGCGGTCGAGCAGAAAGCCCGGCGGCCCATTGTTTGTAAGTTTGTCCTGATGGGTCTTCACCTTTCACTATGTCGTCTGCTGCAGCGTGCTGAGCAACCCACACTGGCCTTTTTGTTTGAAAATGCATTCAAAAAGCGTCAATTTGTCACCTTTTTAGGAAGCCAATTACAACATCTTACAAAGATCTATACACCCCTCAGGGTGGTCACGATGTTACCCTCCGTCTCCGCCCATCCTCCCTGCTGCCTTCCGCCCCGGCCTAACTAATTTAAGTTAGCCGCGGGCTCCTTTCCAATGCAGCGAGTTTTAGTAGTTTAGGGACGGCGTGGCGCGGTTAAGAGAGTTCAATCCCCACCTTCCACCATCCTAGTCATGTCCGTTGTGTCCTTGAGGAAGACACTTCACCCTTGCTCCTGATGGGTGGTGGTTAGCGCCTTGCACGGCAGCTCCCGCCATCAGTGTGTGAATGGGTGAATGTGGAAATACTGTCAAAGCGCTTTGAGTACCTTGAAGGTAGAAAAGCGCTATACAAGTACAAACCCCGTTTCCATATGAGTTGGGAAATTGTGTTAGATGTAAATATAAACGGAATACAATGATTTGCAAATCCTTTTCAACCCATATTCAGTTGAATATGCTACAAAGACAACATATTTGATGTTCAAACTGATAAACTTTTTTTTTTTTTTGCAAATAATCATTAACTTTAGAATTTGATGGCAGCAACACGTGACAAAGAAGTTGGGAAAGGTGGCAATAAATACTGATAAAGTTGAGGAATGCTCATCAAACACTTATTTGGAACATCCCACAGGTGTGCAGGCTAATTGGGAACAGGTGGGTGCCATGATTGGGTATAAAAGTAGATTCCATGAAATGCTCAGTCATTCACAAACAAGGATGGGGCGAGGGTCACCACTTTGTCAACAAATGCGTGAGCAAATTGTTGAACAGTTTAAGAAAAACCTTTCTCAACCAGCTATTGCAAGGAATTTAGGAATTTCACCATCTACGGTCCGTAATATCATCGAAGGGTTAAGAGAATGTGGAGAAATCACTGCACGTAAGCAGCTAAGCCCGTGACCTTCGATCCCTCAGGCTGTACTGCATCAACAAGCGACATCAGTGTGTAAAGGATATCACCACATGGCCTCAGGAACACTTCAGAAACCCACTGTCAGTAACTACAGCTGGTCGCTACATCTGTAAGTACAAGTTAAAACTCTCCTATGCAAGGCAAAAACCGGTTATCAACAACACCCAGAAACGCCGTCGGCTTCGCTGGGCCTGAGCTCATCTAAGATGGACTGATACAAAGTGGAAAAGTGTTCTGTGGTCTGACGAGTCCACATTTCAAATTGTTTTTGGAAACTGTGGACGTCGTGTCCTCCAGACCAAAGAGGAAAAGAACCATCCGGATTGTTATAGGCGCAAAGTGTAAAAGCCAGCATGGGTGATGGTATGGGGGTGTATTAGTGCCCAAGACATGGGTAACTTATACATCTGTGAAGGCACCATTAATGCTGAAAGGTACATACAGGTTTTGGAGCAACATATGTTGCCATCCAAACAATGTTACCATGGACGCCCCTGCTTATTTCAGCAAGACAATGCCAAGCCACGTGTTACATCAACGTGGCTTCATAGTAAAAGAGTGCGGGTACTAGACTGGCCTGCCTGTAGTCCAGACCTGTCTCCCATTGAAAATGTGAAGCCTAAAATACCAGAAGGGAGACCCCGGACTGTTGAACAACTTAAGCTGTACATCAAGCAAGAATGGGAAAGAATTCCACCTGAGAAGCTTCAAAAATGTGTCTCCTCAGTTCCCAAATGTTTACTGAGTGTTGTTAAAAGGAAAGGCCATGTAACACAGTGGTGAACATGCCGTTTCCCAACTACTTTGGCACGTGTTGCAGCCATGAAATTCTAAGTTAATTATTATTTGCAAAAAAAAATAAAGTTTATGAGTTTGAACATCAAATATGTTGTCTTTGTAGTGCATTCAACTGAATATGGGTTGAATAGGATTTGCAAATCATTGTATTCCATTTAAATTTACATCTAACACAATTTCCCAACTCATATGGAAACGGGGTTTGTATAACCCATTTACCATTTATTTAGTGCGGGTATAACTCGGTTGGTAGAGTGGCCGCGCCAGCAACTTGAGGGTTCCGGGTTCGATCCTAGTCACTGCCGTTGTGTCCTTGGGCAAGACACTCTACCCACCTGCTCCCAGTGCCACCCACACTGGTTTAACATGTGTGTGGTGTTCGGGTCTGTGGGACCCGTTTTCATTTTTTATTAAAAAAAAAATGATACAATTAATTAATTTTTCAAACTGAGACTCACTGGCTTTGGCTCATTTTCTGTGAAAAATATATATCAGAATACATATTTAAAGGGGAACATTATCACAATTTCAGAATGGTTAAAACCATTAAAAATCAGTTCCCAGTGGCTTATTTTATTTTTCGAAGTTTTTTTCAAAATTTTGCCCATCACGCAATATCCCTAAAAAAAGCTTCAAAGTGCCTGATTTTAACCATCGTCCATTTTCCTGTGACGTCACATAGTGATGCCAATACAAACAAACATGGCGGATAGAACAGCAAGCTATAGCGACATTAGCTCGGATTCAGACTCGGATTTCAGCGGCTTAAGCGATTCAACAGATTACGCATGTATTGAAACGGATGGTTGTAGTGTGGAGGCAGGTAGCGAAAACCAAATTGAAGAAGAAACTGAAGCTATTGAGCCATATCGGTTTGAACCGTATGCAAGCGAAACCCACGAAAACGACACGACAGCCAGCGACACGGGAGAAAGCGAGGACGAATTCGGCGATCGCCTTCCAACCAACGATTGGTATGTGTTTGTTTGGCATTAAAGGAAACTAACAACTATGAACTAGGTTTACAGCATATGAAATACATTTGGCAAGCATCAGGTTAACCATAACTAAATAGACACAAAATACTGCATTACACAAGACTACCCGAATGTACTCGAATGATTGAAAAAAATAAATGTTTTTAAGCTAAATTATTGGTAAACACAGTTTATGTATAATAATTTACGTAAAACCGCGAGTAATGAATAAAGTTTTCATCAATTAATATATTCTGTAGACATACCCTCATCCGCTCTCTTTTCCTGAAAGCTGATCTGTCCAGTTTTGGAGTTGATGTCAGCAGGCCAGGGAAGCTAGGGTCGATATTCTTCTCTTGATCATCTTCGGTGGCATAAGGGACGGTGTGAGCCAAGACATCCAAGGGGTTTAGCTCGTTCGTCTGCGGGAACAAACTGCCGCCATCGCTTGCCGTGCTACCGAGGTCCTTTGTCCCTGAATAGCTCACACACTCCGGCAGATTCAATGGGGGTCTGGCGGCAGATTTCTTTGACTTTATGGTTGGAAATGCATCTGCTTTGAGTGTCGCAGGATATCCACACATTCTTGCCATCTCTGTCGTAGCATAGCTTTCGTCGGTAAAGTGTGCGGAACAAACAACTGACCATTTCGTCGGCTTTCCCCACACCCTCGTATTTTGAACAATTTTCGTCCAATTTCTTGCCACTTTCGCATCTTTGGGCCACTGGTGCAACTTGAATCCGTCCCTGTTGGTGTTGTTACACCCTCCGACAACACACCGACGAGGCATGATGTCTCCAAGGTACGGAAAACAGTCGAAAAAACGGAAAATAACAGAGCTGATTTGACTCGGTGTTTGTATTGTGTTTGAGAAAATGGCGAATTGCTTTCCGATGTGACGTCATCACTCCGAGAGCGAATAATAGAAAGGCGTTTAATTCGCCAAAATTCACCCATTTAGAGTTCGGAAATCGGTTAAAAAAATATATGGTCTTTTTTCTGCAACATCAAGGTATATATTGACGCTTACATAGGTCTGGTGATAATGTTCCCCTTTAATGACCACACACCATACACCCCTCCTACACATTTCTATTACATATAAGATGTCCGGGTCCACTGGACCCGAGGCTAATAGAAGTGTGGAAATTGACGTTCTGTGTACCACACACACACTCACACACACACACACACATACATAAAATGTCCACTGCCCAGTTAGCTCATACACGTCTTTAAATCTCTGGATTGATGAAGTAATTTGCTGATCATTCTTACTGGGGACCCTGGGGAAAAAAATAGTTCATATATTTCATGGGGACCAAAATTTTAATACGTTTGCATAATTCACACAAATTTGTACGTGACTACTGAGGTTCATTTAAAAAAAAAAAAAAAGTTGAAATTAAATATGACATGATGGTCAGAATACAGTTTATTTTAAAATGTTTTACAAAAATTAAAAAAAAGTTTTAAAACAATTTACAAATTAAAAAAAATACAATTATTTTTATTTTTAAATTGTTTTAAGTTTTTTAAATTTTTTGTGAATTTTTTGTAAATTAAAAAAAAAAAAAAAAAAATTTTACAAATTTTTGAAAAAATGTAAAAATGTTTTAATTTTCTTTTTTAATTTTTTTTTTATTTAAAAAAAAAAAATTTAATTTTTAATTTTTTTAAATATTTTTAAAAATGTTTAACTTTTTTTTAACTTTTTTTAACTTTTTTTTTAAACTTTTTCTAACTTTTTTTTAAACTTTTTTTAACTTTTTTTTTAAAAATTTACCCTAACCCTAACCCTAACCCTAATCTTAACCCTAACCCTAACCCTAACCCTAACCCTGTCCTCTTATTAAGTTAAAAGTTAAAGTACCAATGATTCTCACACACACACTAGGTGTGGCGAAATTATTCTCTGCATTTGACCCATCACCCTTGATCACCCCCTGGGAGGTGAGGGGAGCAGTGAGCAGCAGCAGTGGCAGCGCCCGGGAATCATTTTTGGTGATTCAGCCCCCAATTCCAACCCTTGATGCTGAGTGCCAAGCAGGGACGTAATGGGTCCCATTTTTTATAGTCTTTGGTATGACTCGGCTGGGCTTTGAACTCACGACCTACTGATCTCAGAGCGGAAGTTTCACCACTTAAATGTTAAAGCAAATCCTGCACTTAGGCATCTTCAGAATGGATCTGACTATCATTTAAAAAGGTTTACCTGTTTTTTGTCCCCATACCGTCAGAGGTCCCCTAAAGATGACTGTGTAAACATTAAGTAAGCATTGCCAGAACACACACACACACACACACACACACAGCAGGCCTAGACAGGAGGAGGACAGGGTGTAAGTACACAGAACATCCGAGGGTCAAATGTGCGAGAAAATGAGAGCAGACAGTGTTGACAAACAATGTTGCAACCTGGCGTGGGAACCGCAAGTGCAGAAACACAGAAGAAGAATCCCTGTGGGATGCAGAAACTGGCAGAGAAATTTTCCGTGCAACGTTCATATTGTTGTTACTCAGCCAGCGTTTGTGGGTCTGATGGACCCGTTTTCATTTTTTGGCTTTTAATGTCTCACAATCGAACACTTTTATGTTAAAATACTGAACAGATGTTTATTGGTATAAAGTAAACATCTGTTCACACAGCAGGCCTAGACAGGAGGAGGACAGAGTGTAGGTGCACAGAACATCCGAGGGTCAAATGTGCGAGAAAATGTGAGCAGACAGTGTTGACAAACAATGTTGCGACCTTGTGTGGGAACGGCAGGTGCAGAAACACAAAAGAAGAATCCCTGTGGGATGCAGAGACTGGCAGAGAAATTTTCCGTGCAACGTTCATATTGTTGTTACTCAGCCAGCGTTTGTGGGTCTGATGGACCCGTTGCATTTTGTGGCTTTTAATGCCTCACGATCAAACACTTTTATGTTAAAATACTGAACAGATGTTTATTGGTATAAGGTAAACATCTGTTCACACAGCAGGCCTAGACAGGAGGAGGACAGAGTGTAGGTACACAGAACATCAGAGGGTCAAATGTGCGAGAAAATGAGAGCAGACAGTGTTGACAAACAATGTTGCGACCTTGTGTGGGAACGGCAGGTGCAGAAACACAAAAGAAGAATCCCTGTGGGATGCAGAAACTGCCAGATAAATTTTCCATGCAACGTTCATATTGTTGTTACTCAGCCAGCGTTTGTGGGTCTGATGGACCCGTTGCATTTTGTGACTTTTAATGCCTCACAATCAAACACTTTTATGTTAAAATACTGAACAGATGTTTACCTTATCCCAATAAACATCTAACATCTAACCTTTATCTTAACCCTGACCCTAACCCTAACACCGTAACCCACCCTAACCCTAACCCTAACCTTTAATGCCTCACAATCAAACACTTTTATGTTAAAATACTAAACAGATGTTTATTGGGATAAGGTAAACATCTGTTCAGTATTTTAACATAGAAGTGTTTGATTGTGAGGCATTAAAAGCCACAAAACGCAACGGGTCCATCAGACCCACAAACGCTGGCTGAGTAACAACAATATGAACATTACACAAGGGTTACATGTAACTTAGATATTGGGTTTCACTATGGAAAAGCGCTTTGAGTCACTTGAGAAACGCGCTATATAAATATAGTTCAATTAAATTCCAAAAAGGAGCGTTGGAGAAGCTTTGAAAAGCACCGGAGTGTGAATGTACGTGTGTTTGGGAGGATGTCCACCAACCTCCCAACAGGAGCGCTTTCTTCTCTTGTCTCGAACGAGCACCACAAAGCACCCTTCCATCTCTTGTCAATCCGAGAGGTCCAGGAAATGAACGCTCTTTGTAGGATTAATTAACGGCGGGAGCTGTAATTGCCCCTCTCGGCAGAAGGGAGGCTGAAGAGAAAAGTTTGGGTCTTCAGTTCGTCGGAGTGCGGCGGTGTGGGAGTGGGGAGGGTGAAGGCACGGAGGGGTGTTCCTGAGCGCTTTGAACTGAAGAGCCCTGCCACAGTGGATTAAAGCGAGATGGGGGAGATGGACGAGGGAGGAGGCGGCGGTTGTGGGGGTGCTTTTGAAGTCCACAGAGCTCGGAGAGAAGAAGAAGTCGGGTTGCCGGATCCCCGTCATATAATCAAGCACTTTCACCTGTTGACACCGGACTGGTTTCCACGCCAAATAGTTGTAGTTTTTGCACAAACTTGTTTGGTTCCGTTCCAAGAGGAGAAGGCTTCTTCACCTGAGCTCACGAGTCGCCCGGGTGCTCGGATCATTAGACCGTTCGGGGTTTTTTTGTTTCCCCGGCGTACTCCCACACACGGGCGCCCGTTCTGCGTCAGAGTGCAGCTGATTGTGAAAGGTCGCAGGCTGATTGGTGAACAGGTTCACTCGGTGAATTTGAACACTTTGACTGGGCTAACTTTGTTCTCAAACAAAGGCTAATGTATTCTTTGCTGCTCTGCCCACAGCCAAGAGTTTGGGGTGGGAAAAAAAAATACGAATGAAGAGAAGGAACGATGCTATATGGCAGGGGTGTCGAATGTAGGTCTACGAGGGCCGGATCAGGCCAAGAGGTTTTATCCGGCCCGCGGGATGAGTTTGCTAAGTATAAATATAAACTTAGACCAGGGGTGGACCGCTTGCCTGTGCATCGGTTGGGAATGTCTCTGCACTGCTGACCCGTCTCCGCTCGGGATGGTCTCCTGCTGGCCCCACTATGGACTGGACTCTCACTATTATGTTAGATCCACTATGGACTGGACTCTCACTATTATGTTAGATCCACTATGGACTGGACTCTCACTATTATGTTAGATCCACTATGGACTGGACTCTCACTATTATGTTAGATCCACTATGGACTGGACTCTCACACTATTATGTTAGATCCACTATGGACTGGACTCTCACTATTATGTTGGATCCACTATTGTCTGGACTCTCACTATTATGTTAGATCCACAATGGACTGGACTCTCACTATTATGTTAGATCCACTATGGACTGGACTCTCAGACTATTATGTTGGATCCACTATGGACTGGACTCTCACTATTATGTTGGATCCACTATGGACTGGACTCTCACTATTATGTTAGATCCACTATGGACTGGACTCTCACTATTATGTTAGATCCACTATGGACTGGACTCTCACACTATTATGTTCGATCCACTATTGACTGGACTCTAACACTATTATGTTAGATCCACTATGGACTGGACTCTCACTATTATGTTGGATCCACTATTGTCTGGACTCTCACTATTATGTTAGATCCACTATGGACTGGACTCTCACTATTATGTTAGATCCACTATGGACTGGACTCTCACTATTATGCTAGATCCACTATGGACTGGACTCTCACTATTATGTTGGATCCACTATGGACTGGACTCTCACTATAATGTTAGATCCACTATGGACTGGACTCTCACTATTATGTTAGATCCACTATTGACTGGACTCTCACTATTATGTTAGATCCACTATGGACTGGACTCTCACTATTATGCTAGATCCACTATGGACTGGACTCTCACTATTATGTTAGATCCACTATGGACTGGACTCTCACTATTATGTTAGATCCACTATGGACTGGACTCTCACTATTATGTTGGATCCACTATTGTCTGGACTCTCACTATTATGTTAGATCCACTATGGACTGGACTCTCACTATTATGTTAGATCCACTATGGACTGGACTCTCACTATTATGCTAGATCCACTATGGACTGGACTCTCACTATTATGTTAGATCCACTATTGACTGGACTCTCACTATTATGTTAGATCCACTATGGACTGGACTCTCACTATTATGCTAGATCCACTATGGACTGGACTCTCACTATTATGTTAGATCCACTATGGACTGGACTCTCACTATTATGTTAGATCCACTATGGACTGGACTCTCACTATTATGTTGGATCCACCATTGTCTGGACTCTCGCTATTATGTTAGATCCACTATGGACTGGACTCTCACTATTATGTTAGATCCACTATGGACTGGACTCTCACTATTATGTTATATCCACTATGGACTTGACTCTCACTATTATGTTAGATCCACTATGGACTGGACTCTCACTATTATGTTAGATCCACTATGGACTGGACTCTCAATATTATGTTAGATCCACTATGGACTGGACTCTCACTATTATGTTAGATCCACTATGGACTGGACTCTCACTATTATGTTAGATCCACTATGGACTGGACTCTCACTATTATGTTAGATCCACTATGGACTGGACTCTCACTATTATGTTAGATCCACTATGGACTGGACTTTCACTATTATGTTAGATCCACTATGGACTTGACTCTCACTATTATGTTAGATCCACTATGAACTGGACTCTCACTATTATGTTAGATCCACTATGGACTGGACTCTCACTATTATGTTGGATCCACTATTGTCTGGACTCTCACTATTATGTTAGATCCACTATGGACTGGACTCTCATTATTTTAGGGGGGTTCAAGCACCCCCTAAAATATTTTTATGCCCCCCTAAATAATTTGAATATATTTATATATTTATATTTATATATATATATATATATATATATATATATATATATTTTTTTTTTTTTTTTTACAAATACATGCCGACATATTCATTATAAAGTGGCCCGAATATGAGTTTAAATAAATAACCATATAACCTGTCATTATTCACTCAGTTTCCCCTCACTTCATAGCGTAAGGTAGAGAGCCCCTTTAGTGCGTCGGTATCCAATCCATTCCACTTGTTCATATAGAAAATGCCCACATCACTCAAAATCCAGTCCGCATTTTCTCTGCAACCTTGCTTGGGGAGTTGCGGTCCTGCAGGTGTACGAAGCACATTAGCACAAAGCACTGCAGATTGCAGAACAAGAACGTGAACGGATGCAAAATGGACATAAGAAACGTTTTCAAGAAAGTAAGTGTTCATCACTGCTTGTAGTAAAATGTTTTAGCTCCACTTTACACCAGGTCTGTGTTTGACAAAAAGTTACATTCCCGCTCTAAAACAATGCTGCTACTTAGTTAGCTAGTTAGCCTGAAATTCACCATTAAGGTCCTGGTTATTTATAAAGTGAAATGTGCACTCTTTTTTACCATTTTTGCTATCTTTGGGGTTACTTCCTTCTGGAGCATCAGCTGTGTTTCTCACTTTACACATGGAGGAGAACAGGAGCTGAGCTCATTCACGTTTGACTATCATCAGTAGATAATAGTAATAATCACTCCACAACCGGCAGCACGGTGGAAGAGGGGTTAGTGCGTCTGCCTCACAATACGAAGGTCCTGAGCAGTCCTGGGTTCTTTCTGTGTGGAGTTTGCATGTTCTCCCCGTGACTGCGTGGGTTACCTCCGGGTACTGTGGCTTCCTCCCACCTCCAAAAACATGCACCTGGGGATAAGTTGATTGGCCACACCAAATTGGCCCTAGTGTGTGGATGTGAGTGTGAATGTTGTCTGTCTATCTGTGTTGGCTCTGCGATGAGGTGGCGACTTGTCCAGGGTGTACCCCGCCTTCCGCCCGATTGTAGCTGAGATAGGCTCCAGCGCCCCCCGCGACCCCGAAGGGATTAAGCGGTAAAAAATGGATGGATGGGCACTCCAAAACCTCAATAGGGGTTGTGGAGTGATCAGGGCAGAGAAGCACAGAAAGTGAGAGGGGAGATACCTCTACTGGAAAGGTGAGTAATAAAATAATGATACATATAAATAAATATTAAAACTTTTTTTTTTTAAATGGCTTATCGATAAGCCATTTGTTTTATTTATTTCTGGTTGGATCATGTTGAATATTGGTCCTCCTAATTGTCAATCATTCTGGTGATGTTAAGTAAAGACATATATATATATGTATATATATATATATATATATATATATATATATATATACATATACCGTATTTTTCGGACTATAAGTCACAGTTTTTTTCATAGTTTGGCCTGGCTCCAGTGCGACTTATATATGTTTTTTTCCTTTTTTTATTATGCATTTTCGGCAGGTGCGACTTATACTCCGGTGCAACTTATACTCCGAAAAATACGGTATATATATATATAAATATATATATATATATATATATATATATATATATATATATATATATATATATATATATATATATATATATATATATTATTTATTTATATAATAGATTGTATTTGTAATCTACTTTACATTTGATTCCAAATCTCAAAGTGCTACAGAATTACAACCATTGGCGTTGTTAGGCCTATTTTGGCGTTGTAATAAATAAATAAATAAAAAATGGCTTATCGATAAGCCGTTTGTTTTATTTGACATTAGCCTATTGTTAAAATAATGAAAAAAACATCATTAAATATATTTGTTTTATTGCATTGTTACATTAATAGCTGTTGTATTATTATAGGATGGCTTGTTAAACATTTCATAGGATTTTCAGAGGGAGGAAAAACCAAGACATTTAATATAAAATGTAAAATGAATAAATACATAAAAAGAAAAAGAAAAAAAAATGTTAAAAGCCATCGTCCCGGGGAGCATTTTATTTTGTCCCATGCCTTTTTTTTTACCGTCCCCGGGACGGCGGGACTACATTAATCTCAAGCCCTGGAAGATACATTTTATTGTTTACATTATTTGTTTCAGCATTGCACTTTGAAGATGGTCCCTCAGCTCTTTGACAGCTTTGGCTCTTTTTCAGATCAGCAGACAAACTCTAAGTCTTTCTTATTCACAATATATATAAACCTTTCTCATTTCTATTCAGACTTCAATATATATTTAATTTCCTTAGCGGCTTGCCATAATATATATGTATAAATATATTATATATAAGCAGAATTATCCCGATCCAGATATTACTTTAATTCAAGTAATTAAGTAATATTTCCAGGGCTTGAATTTACAGCCATTTTAGTCACATATGTGCCCAAAATGTAATTTGTGCAACGTCAAAATATTTGGGAACAAACAATTATTGTATTGTGAGCGAAAGTGGTGGCATTAGCCTCTATGTTGTGAATGAATAACATAGAGGCTAATGCCATGACTTTCATTGTGTTTCAGTGTATCTTGAAGGATCATGCAAGTCATTGTTTCTTGTTGATGCTGTAAACAAAATGTCACTGTGCAAAGCCATGTTTGTTGTTGTACTGAACACAGATTGAAAGTAACCCCACTGAAATAATAATAATTAAAGCTGCAAGCAGCATTGGTCGGGCCCGCATATTTGGCAGGTGCTAGTCCTAAGTGTCCCAATACTTTTGTTCAGTTTTCGTCATAAGTGTCCCAATACTTTTGTCTACTTTTAGTCCGAATTGTCCCAATACTTTTGTGTAGTGTACCTACCTTGTCTGCATTGTGTGGGCACGTTGGTGCTTCCTGCTTTTAAGCAGCCTTCTTGAAAAAAACAGCAGCATCAGCGCAGCGGCTCTTTGAAGGGTCATAAAATCAAAACCGGAGCCGGTATTAAAACTCTTTCGATAACTTTTAATCAAAAGGGTTCAATCTCTCTCCTGTTTTAGTTTGAAGCCGAAACAACAAACAAGCTCAGAGGAGATAATGTTTGAAGAAAGGTGACCGGTTTTTACAAAAATGTTGTGTTGAAGGGGGAATAGCAAGCTTCTTGTAGATTCTTGCTGGGGGTTGTCAATTTATGAAATGTAGGTCTAAGTGAGACCTACGGAGAGGATTTTGTTTCATGTCTCTCCGACCTTCCCAGTGGGAGTTACAGGCAGTTTTGTCATGTTTTTCTTCCGAGGAGCAGTTTTTTCTCCGTTTTATTCAAAAATTGCTCTAGAGCGCAATGTTTAAATTTGGGGTTAGGTTTTTTTATTAGATCACAATGTTTGCCAGTCCTGATGTGTGCGTTCAGTTTGGTGAGTTTTGAAGCGTGTTAAGGGGGTCAAATTACAGCTCAAAAAGGCAAAAGTGACTGTTTTTAGTACTTTTTTGTCTTGAAGGGGGAATTGCCAACTTCCTGTTGATTTTTGCCCGAGGATATACAGTTATGAAAACTAGGTCTAAGTCAAACCTACATAGAGGTTTTTGTTTCATGTCTCTCCGACCTTCCTAGTGGGAGTTACAGGCAGTCTAGTTTTTTTTTCCTAGGGGGCGCTAGAGCGCAATTTTGAGTTTTGGGGTTCGGTTTTTTTATTAAAAGGCCATTTTCGCAGGTCCTGATGTGTGGGTCAAATATGGTGAGTTTTGAAGCATGTTAAGTGGGTCAAATTAGTGCTCAAAGAGGCGGCGGAAGAATAATAATAAAGAAAGAATAAAACCTTACAAATTCAATAGGTCCTTATGTCCCATTGCATAAGGACTCCCTGTGGGAGTCCTTATGCAATGGGCCATGCGGGCCCTAATAATAACAGTGAATAATTTATAAGTCTTTGTTAGCCGTTTGTGAAGTTTTGTGCTTGTGCGCTACGTTCGCTCGCATCCTGTGCATCTCCTGGGGGCTAAGCCCCCCCCTGTACTTAAAAGCTAGTGACGCCCCTGGATCACTTCACCATTTTTAAGTGTGAAAGGTGGAGCGGTCCACCTCCCGGGGAACCCTCCACCTTTCACACTTAAAAAAGCAGAAGAAAGTCACATTTTTGTGGCTTGATCAGATGCACAAAAAATACAATAACAATTTTTAAAAAAGTCACAAAAAACAATAATAAAAAAGGAAGAAAACTACAAAAAATATATTTATATTTATTTATTTATTTATTTTTTTACCTTCCCTTTCCCTTACTTTTTCCTTTCTTCCCCTCCCTTTCCCGAGGGGAAAAAATTTTTTTTTTAAATATATGTCAATAAATGCTTCCAGGTTAGTTCCCATGCATTCATATTTGTGTAGGTCCCACATTTTGGAGAGGGGTTTCATCACAGCATGGGGGGGGTGCTCGGAGGAATGCTGCCCCTTCCCCTCCCAGTTGTTCTGTCCAGATGAGGGACGTACTGTATAGGACATGGGGGGAGAAAACAGGGGGTGGAGGAGGGGCCGCGTCTTATTCGGCCATCGCGTCCCACTAACAATTTCTGTCAGCTCCCCAGAGGTTCCCTAATGAGGCCCACCGACACGGCCCCAGGCCAGATCCTCGCGCCGGCCCACTGAAGTGAGAAGCCTGCAGACCGGCACCTTGCAGCTTAGCAATTATTAATCAGATCTCTTTTTTTGCTTTTAAAACATAGTCCGTCAGCTTGTTCTGATCTCGCATGTTCTTTTCTATTTTGTTTTAATATAACACGGATTAGGCAATGTTGTCAAACATGGTTCATGTCGTGAACGGACAAAAAGTGTATTCACATGAATTGTTTGGACGCACATAATGTATGCTTTTATTGGGAACTCTAATTATTTACGAGGCTGCTATAAATTGTCCACACACACACACACACACACACACACACACACACACACACACAGTCTTGTATTTCTTACCTTCTTGAGACCTGAGAAAAATGCCTACCTCTTTAGGACCAGCCTTTCTAGATATATAAAGATGTGTATTTACAACATTAATAATATATACATACTATACAAATATAAAAACGCTTGTTGTGAAAAATGAGTGGGAATTTCACACGAAAAAGGTCACAATTTCACAAGAAAACTTAAAATGTTGGCGGTATTATAATAAAATGTGTCATTTTACTCAACGCAAGTCAAAATTCTACAAGAAAAACTCGACATTTGTGCAATGTTATGATAAAAAGTTGGAATTTTACTCAATAAGTCACCATTTTTACAAGAAAAAGCTTAAAATGTTGGCAATTTTATGCTAAGAGTTGTAATTTTACTCGACAAAAATCACAATTTTATAAGAAAACTCTAACATTTTGGCAACTTTACAATAGTAATCGGAATTTCACTTGGCAAAGTTATCAGAAGTGTCAGAATTTTATTTGAAAAAAATAATAATAATAAAATAAAAATAAATAAATAAATAAAAATTATTTGACAAATGTCGCCATTTTGCATTAAATAGTAATATTTTTTTAAAAAAGGAATAATTTTACGAGAAAATATTGCAATATTGCAGAAACAGAAAGAATATGAGAAATTCCCAATTTCTTAACAAAGAAGTCGACACGTTGTGAGAAAAAGACTGATTTCAGTTAATTTTATTTTAATTTAAATTTTTTGTTATTTATTTCAAGTTATTACAGTGTGTAACTATATACATATTTTATTTATTGTTTTAAATTAATTATTGGCCAAAAGGGGCGCGTTTCAATTGCTTACACACACTTGTTATTACATACGTTGGCCAGAGGGGGAGCACTTAAAATGTTTACACACACTTTTAAAAGCGACACAGTCAATTTGAAAAATCACTCCTTTTTGGGACCACCCTCATTTTGATAGATTTCACCACCAGGGGTGCAAATGAGACATTCTCTATTAGATGCAAAGGTTTTCCGTATTGGGACCATGATTTATGTCCTAACTTGTTCACCGGTCCTCATATGGAAGGCACTTTTCCTTGTTGATGTCTCAAGAAGGGTAGAAGTACAATAACACACACACACACACACACACACACACACACACACACACACACGTTCATGTATTTTCTACCTTCTTGAGACCTCCGAAAAATGCCTACATCTATAGGACCACCCTTTCTAGATATATAATGAGTTGTGTTTACAACAATAATAATATATACATACTATGCAAATATAAAAAAAAGGTAAGCTTTTAGTTAATTATTATTTTTTGGAATTTTTTTGTTTGTAATTGTTTTTTAATCTTCATTATTTACTTTACGGTATGTCTCTATATACATATTTATTTAATTGTTTTTAAATTAATTTTGGCCAAAGGGGGCGTATTTCAATGTTCTTACACACACTTGTTATTTTATATGTTGACCATAGGGGGAGCACTTTTAAAACCGACACAGAGTCAATTTGAAAAATCCTTCCTTTTTGGGACCACCCTAATTTTGGTAGATTTCACCACCAGGGGTGCAAATGAGATCTCTATTTTTTGTTTTTTGTAACGTTCTTAAGGCCGATGACAAACGAGTCACGGACCACAGATGGCCCCTGTGCCGCACTTTTGGGCAACCCAGCTGTAGAAGCTAACTGTTAATGACCACTAAAGTCTTAGTACCGTAGTGTATTTGTTCATCCTATGGTCACATATGGGACGAGGGTTGTCTTACGCCAGCACCCGGAAGTCGTAAAATCAGCTGTTCACCTGGCGGGTTTTTTCAAGGGTGAATAGGGAAGTCCTTCTTTAGCTGCCGCCTTGTTTTATCATATATTTCTGCCTTTGCACCTGTCCATGTTTACTTTTGAATGCACATTAAATCAACAAAAAAATCCTGACTTTGGAGCAATGTTCACGGACTCTAGTATTTGGCTCTCTGTTAGATGCAATGGTTTTCCGTATTGGGACCATGATTTGGGTCCTAACTTGTTCACCCGCCCTCATATGGAAGGTACTTTTCCTTGTTGATGTCTCAAGAAAGGTAGCAATACAAGAACACCCACACACACACACACACACACACACACACACACACACACACACACACACACACACACACACACACAGACGCACACATATTGTTTATCCCTCTGTAGAAAAAGTTGCTACTCTGACATAGCCCGAGGCCAAGACTGACCTTAGTACTACAAAAGGTGATACACTCTTTTCTCATTGGTTTGAGAACAAAATGCCTCCAGAAAAAACATTTTTCTCTCTTACATCTCATTTTTTCCTCAGTTTTTTTTTTTTTTCAACTCCTGCCTGCTCCCTTTATTTACGCTGATTGAAAACCTATTTTTTTGCCAGATTGTTTATATTGCCAAAAACCCTTTTTCCATGAACATATATTTAATAAAATATTACTAATCTAGTGTTAAATAATAATATTATAATGCAAGTTTAAAGATTATCCCTATACATATTTTCTATTGTAAATTGTCTAAAATAAATTGTATAAAAATGGCTTTAAAAAAGCAGGTTTTTAATAGCACAAACATATTTTTTAGAAATAATTTTATCGCAGAATAAATAGTTTTTTGTCTTACTTGTTGTTTATATTGCAAAACACACTTTTTCCATGAAAATATATTTAATAAAATATTACTAAATGAGTGTTAAATAATAATATTCTAATGCAAGTTCAAATATTATCCGTATACATATTTTTCTATTGTAAGTTGTCTAAAATAAATTGTATAAAAATGGCTTTAAAAAAGCAAGTTTTTTTTATAGCACAAACAATTTTTTTAGAAATAATTTTATCGCAGAAGAAATAGTTTTTTGTCTTACTTGTTTTTTTTATATTGCAAAACACCCTTTTCCATGAACTTATATTTAATAAAATATTACTAAATTAGTGTTAAATAAAAATGTTATAGTGCAAGTTTAAATATTATCCCTATACATATTTTTCTATTGTAAGTTGTCTAAAATAAATTGTATAAAAATGACTTTAAAAAGGCAGATTTTTTAATAGCACAAACATATTTTTTAGAAATAATTTTATCGCACAATAAATAGTTTTTTTGGCTTACTTGTTGCTCCCTTTATTTACGCTGATTGAAAACCTATTTTTTGCCAGGTTGTTTATATTGCAAAACACCCTTTTTCCATGAAAATATATTTAATAAAATATTACTAAATTAGTGTTAAATAATAATATTATAATGCAAGTTTAAATATTATTCGTATGCATATGTTTCTATTGTAAGTTGTCTAAAATAAATTGTATAAAAATGGCTTTCAAAAAGCAGGTTTTTCAATAGCACAAACATATTTTTTAGAAATAATTTTATAACAGAAGAAATAGTTTTTTGGCTTACTTGTTGCTCCCTTTATTTACGCTGATTGAAAACCTATTTTTTTGCCAGGTTGTTTAAATTGCAAAACACCCTTTTTCCATGAACATATATTTAATAAAATATCACTAATTGAGTGTTAAATAAAAACATTATAATGCAAGTTTAAATATTATCCGTATGCATATTTTTCTATTGTAAATGATCTAAAATAAATTGTATAAAAATGGTTTTAAAAAAACAGGGTTTTTTTATAGCACAAACAGATTTTTTAGAAATAATTTTATCCCAGAAGAAATCGTTTTTTGTCTTACTTGTTGTTTATATTGCAAAACACCCTTTTCCATTGACATATATTTTATAAAATATTACTAAATTAGTGTTAAATAATAATATTATAATGCAAGTTTAAATATTATCCCTATACATATTTTTTTATTGTAAATTGTCTAAAATAAATTGTATAAAAATGGCTTTAAAAAAGCACATTTTTTTATAGGATAAACAGATTTTTTAGAAATAATTTTTTCGCAGAAGAAATAGTTTTTTGTCTTACTTGTTGTTTATATTGCAAAACACCCTTTTTCCATGAACATATATTTAATAAAATATTACTAAATTAGTGTTAAATAATAATATTATAATGCAAGTTTAAATATTATCCCTATACATATTTTTCTATTGTAAGTTGTCTAAAATAAATTGTATAAAAATGGCTTTCAAAAAGCAGGTTTTTCAATAGCACAAACATATTTTTTAGAAATAATTTTATCGCAGAAGAAATAGTTTTTCGTCTTACTTGTTGTTTTTATTGCAAGACACCCTTTTTCCATGAACATATATTTAATAAAATATTACTAAATTAGTGTTAAATAATACTATTATAATGCAAGTTTAAATATTATCCCTATGCATATGTTTCTATTGTAAGTTGTCTAAAATAAATTGTATAAAAATGGCTTTAAAAAAGCAAAATTTTTTATAGCACAAACATATTTTTTAGAAATAATTTTATCGCAGAAGAAATAGTTTTTCGTCTTACTTGTTGTTTTTATTGCAAAACACCCTTTTTCCATGAACATATATTTAATAAAATATTACTAAATTAGTGTTAAATAATACTATTATAATGCAAGTTTAAATATTATCCCTATGCATATGTTTCTATTGTAAGTTGTCTAAAATAAATTGTATAAAAATGGCTTTCAAAAAGCAGGTTTTTCAATAGCACAAACATATTTTTTAGAAATAATTTTATCGCAGAAGAAATAGTTTTTCGTCTTACTTGTTGTTTTTATTGCAAGACACCCTTTTTCCATGAACATATTTTTAATAAAATATTACTAAATTAGTGTTAAATAATACTATTATAATGCAAGTTTAAATATTATCCCTATACATATGTTTCTATTGTAAGTTGTCTAAAATAAATTGTATAAAAATGGCTTTAAAAAAGCAAATTTTTTTATAGCACAAACATATTTTTTAGAAATAATTTTATCGCAGAAGAAATAGTTTTTCGTCTTACTTGTTGTTTTTATTGCAAGACACCCTTTTTCCATGAACATATTTTTAATAAAATATTACTAAATTAGTGTTAAATAATACTATTATAATGCAAGTTTAAATATTATCCCTATACATATGTTTCTATTGTAAGTTGTCTAAAATAAATTGTATAAAAATGGCTTTAAAAAAGCAAATTTTTTTATAGCTCAAACATATTTTTTTGAAATAATTTTATCGCAGAAGAAATAGTTTTTCGTCTTACTTGTTGTTTTTATTGCAAGACACCCTTTTTCCATGAACATATTTTTAATAAAATATTACTAAATTAGTGTTAAATAATACTATTATAATGCAAGTTTAAATATTATCCCTATACATATGTTTCTATTGTAAGTTGTCTAAAATAAATTGTATAAAAATGGCTTTAAAAAAGCAAATTTTTTTATAGCACAAACAGATTTTTTAGAAATAATTTTATCGCAGAAGAAATAGTTTTTCGTCTTACTTGTTGTTTTTATTGCAAAACACCCTTTTTCCATGAACATATATTTAATAAAATATTACTAAATTAGTGTTAAATAATACTATTATAATGCAAGTTTAAATATTATCCCTATACATATTTTTCTATTGTAAGTTGTCTAAAATAAAGTGTATAAAAATGGTTTTAAAAAAGCAGGTTTTTTAATAGCACAAACATATATTTTTTTAAATAACTTTATCGCAAAACAAATAGTTTTTTAGCTTACTTGTTGATTGAAAACCCCTTTTTTTGCCAGGTTGTTTATATTGCAAAACACCCTTTTTTCCATGAACATATATTTAATAAAATATTACTAAATTAGTGTTAAATAATAATATTATAATGCAAGTTTAAATATTATCCTTATACATATTTTTCTATTGTAAATTGTCTAAAATAAATTGTATAAAAATGGCTTTAAAAAAAAGCAGGTTTTTTAATAACACAAAAATATTTTTTTAGAAATCATTTTATCGCAGAAGAAATACTTTTTTGGCTTACTTGTTGTTAAAAAAAAAAAAATTAAAACACACACACGCGATGCTACTAAAATGTAAAAATGTACAATAGCGGGAAGAAAGAGTGACAAGGATGGCGGCTGGTGTGTTTTAACAGGGAAGGCAGTGTGTGTATGTTCTTGTTTAGAGTGTGCGCGTGTGTGTGTGCGTGTGTGTGTGTGGAAGTTGTGGAAGGGTGGGCTGGTCCGGGTGGTCGCCCTGCTGTTTGGCCATACGCTGCTGCCTTCTCTTGCCTTTTCAGCCTGGCTGACCAGAGAACTCATTTGCATTAGTTGGGTGTGTATGTGTGAGGGTGTGTGCAAGTGTGTGTGTGCATGTGTGTGTGTGTTTTTGAAGAGACGGATGAAGAGGTGGTCCAAGGGGGGGATTTGGGTTTGGGGTGAAATTTGCTGGAGGCCTGTCTACACTTCTAGGCACTGTGTGTGTGTGTGTGTGGGGGGGGGGGGGGGGGGGGGGGGCTTGACGTTGGGGGCTGGGGCGATGGAGAGCTGGCAGAAAGAACGTGTCACATATATATAAGTCCCCCCCCCACCCTTCAAACCTTCCACAACCAATGAGCAAGATTCCCTTCCACCATGTGAAGAAATGCAGATAATGCCACATGTTATAAGAAAGGAGAACCTTAATTCCACCCATTTCTTGTATACCTCTTATTTCGTATAAGGTCACACAAAAGCTGGAGTTTATCCCAATGCACTGCAAAAAGTCAGTGTTCAAAAACAAGAAAAAAAATTACAAAAATGAGGGGTATTTTATTTGAACTAAGCAAAATTATCTGCCAATAGAACAAGAACATTTGGCTTGTCAAGACTTTCCAAAACAAGTGAAATTAGCTAACCTCAATGGACCCAAAAATACCTTAAAATAAGAATATTCTCACTAATAACAAGTGCACTTTTCTTGGTAGAAAAAAAGAGAGACTTTTTTGCTTTATATGTTGAAAAATATTCTTAAATGAAGTAAATGCTAGTGCCATTATCTTGACATAATGATATGCGCTCGGCATTACATTTCTTGAAACCAGCAAATTTATACTAAAAACTGATTTTATGTTATTAATGGAAAGGCAACTTGTTACTCTCGGGGTCTCCTAGCCGCTCAGGCAAATCATATTGTCTAAAAATGCATTTTTCCATGGATAACATGACATCATCGCGCCAAGTGCGTGCTCTCTCAGTCAATTAGTGCGCATATATACAGCCCGGCCAAACATTTTTTAATTGTAATTTTGAGGAATGTATCTGAATGTGCATGAATTATTTCTGTTCAAATTTGTTTGAAATGTTAAATGTTTAAATAGTAACTGTTTATATATAGGAGTACGTGTTTTCTATTGTTTCATTGAAAATAAAACAGCAAAGTCCATTTGGCTGTCATCTATTTTAATTATGAGACACAATTGTGTCAAAATCATGATTTTTTGTTTTCATGCTTGAAATAAGAAATTATTACTTTAAAAAAGTAGTTTTATACTCATATATATGTATAATCATATTGTCTAAAAATGCATTTTTCCATCGATAACATGACATCATCGCACGAAGTGCGTGCTCTTTCAGTCATTAGTGCGCAAGGAATGTATACATATATATATATATATATATATATATATATATAAATATATATATATATATATATACATCCCGGGCCCCGACCAAAAAATGTTTAATTGTAATTTTGAAGAATTTACCTGAATGTGCATGAACTATTTATGTTCAAAATTGTTAGAAATGTTAAATGTTTAAATATTAACTGTCAGTTTACTGTACTGTGCCAACTGTACTACTATATGAGTACATCTTTTCTATTGTTCCATTGAAAATAAAACAGCAAAGTCCATTTGGCTGTCATCTGTTTTAATTATGAGACACAATTGTGTCAAAATCATGATTTTTTTTTTCATGCTTGAAATAAGAAATTATTACTTTAAAAAAGTAGTTTTATACTTGTGAGTGTTGATGACCCAGCTTTGCAACAGTTGATATTCTAGTTTCAAGCATGTTTTACTCAATATAGGTCATCAAATCTCAGCAACAAGCTGTAATATCTTACTGAGATCATTTAGGACCAAAACCCTTAAAACAAGTAAACATAAAATCTGCTTAGTGAGAAGAATGATCTTATCAGACAGAAAATAAGCAAATATCACCCTTATTTGAGATATTTCATCTTACTTAAATTTCAGTTTTTGCAGTGTACACCACGGACTAATCATCTATCAAGAACAGGCCTGTGGAAAGTAGCCTGCAGGGTACATTGAAAGAACCTACACACATATAAACCCCACACTTAAAGACCCCCGGTCAGGATTCAAACCCACCATTCTGCTGCATTGAAGGACAGTCCCGATGTCCGTTATTCTTCGCCCATGGGCGTGTGGACCTTGTGTATGTGTTCTTGTTTTTGGGCCACCAGCAGCTCCTCTGAACCCCATTCAGTGTTGTGCTAGTGACCCCTAGGGGGAAAAATGACTAAGGATCTGCATGGCTGCATTGGAGAAAATATTCAGCCAGTCACTGTCAATCACTTTGCTAAGTCACTTCTGAAGTGTTCTGCATGGATAAGAACAAAAACATTTGCTACAGTAATACTTGTTGTAAAATGTGTGTGTGTGTGTGTGTGTGTGTGTGTGTGTGTG
>NC_084570.2:937500-1060000 GCF_033978685.3 Nerophis lumbriciformis | reverse complement strand
TCCCTCTCTTGACCAGTTAAGTCCCACGGGCCAGAGCGAGTGACAGGCCCCCATTCAGCGGCGTGCCGGGGGCACCAGCTGGCGAGAGAGGCCTGAGGGGGGGGAAGAGGGACGCACCCGGCAACGAGTCCGGCCGCAGCTGAACCGCCACCGGTCATTTCCTGGACCGACAGTCACGGGAATAAGGAAAGTGATCATTTGAGAAGATTTGGCTTCTGGGTAACTTTGAACACCTGCGTCAATCAAAATACTTTTTGCAGGATTGTCTATTGCATGATTTCATTAGAAAAATAAAACAATGATAAACAATACGTCTATAGTGTGCATGAGCAAACCTGACATTGACACACACAAACACACACACACACACACATGCGGGGGAGTGTGTTGCGTCTGTTCAAGTTTTTTTTGGGGGGGGGGCTCATCAGCCTTCACCTGCACCTGCAGAATGTGTGTGTGTGCATATGTGTGTGTGTGTGTGTGTGTGTGTGTGTATCTCCCTAATGAGGGTCTCTGGTCCATATGTGACTCCCTCATTACCGGGCCACATGACAGGGACAGAGGCGCTGGCCAGTGGCCTAGTAGGGCTGACACAGCCAGGCGCCCCCACAACAGCGGGCCGTGTGTGTGTGTGTGTGTGTGTGTGTGTGTGTGTGTGTGTTCTTGTATTTCTACCCTTCTTGAGACATCAACAAGGAAAGGTACCGTCCATATGAGGACCGAAATCATGGTCCCAATACGGAAAACCATTGCATCTAATAGAGAGCCAAATACTAGAGTCCGTGAACATTGCTCCAAAGTCAGGATTTTTTTGGTTGATTTAATGTGCATACAAAAGTAAACGTTGACAGGTGCAAAGGCAGCAATATATGATAAAACAGGACGGCAGCTGAGCACGTTACAAAAGTAAACGAAAAATGGAGATCTGATTTGCACCCCCCTGGTGGTGAAATCTATCAAAATGAGGGTGGTCCCAAAAAGGAGGGATCTTTGAAATTGACTGTGTGTCGCTTTTAAAAGGACTCCCCCTTGTGGTCAACATATGAAATAACAGGTGTGTAAAAATTTGAAGTGCTCCCCCTCTGCTCAACATATGTAATAACAAGTGTGTGTAAGGAATTGAAATGCCAAAATTAATAATAATTAAAAAAAAAAAAAAAAATATATATATATATATATATATATATATATATATATATATATATATATATATATATATATATACACATATATATATATATATATATATATATATATATATATATATATATATATATATATATATATACACATATATATATGTATATATATATATATATATATATATATATTTATTTTTTATTATTATTAATTTTATTTAAATATATATATTTGTGTGTCTGTGTGTGTGTGTGTATAGAGACATACTGTAATAACTTGAAGTAAAAAATGAAGATTAAAAACTAACTACAAACAAAAAAATTGTAAAATTGTAAAAAAATAAATAAATATATATATATATATATATATATATATATATATATATATATATATATATATATATATATATATATATATATATATATATACACATATATATATATATATATATATATATATATATATACACATATATATATATATATATATATATATATATATGTATATATATATAAATAGAAATATATATATATATATATATATATTTATTTTTTATTATTATTAATTTTATTTAAATATATATATTTGTGTGTCTGTGTGTGTGTGTATAGAGACATACTGTAATAACTTGAAGTAAAAAATGAAGATTAAAAACTAACTACAAACAAAAAAATTCAAAAAATTGTAAATTGTAAAATTGTAAAAAAAAAAAAAAAAAAAAATCCAAAATGTAAAAGTATTGCTTTTTAATGCAAAATGGAGACATTTGTCATATACATTTCTGACTTTTATCACATTATTGCCAATTTTTTTGTTCTTGTAAAATACTGTCATTTGTGGAGTAAAATGATCACTTTTGCCAAGTAAAATTCCGATTATTATTATAACATTGCCAACATTTTAAAGTTTTCTTCTAAAATTGTGACTTTTGTCGAGTAAAATCACGACTCTTTTCATAAAATTGCCAAGATTTTTCTTGTAAAATTGCGACTGCTATCGAGTAAAATCCAACTTTTATGAGAATATTGCACAAATGTTCAGTTTTTCTTGTAACATTTTGACATGCATTGAGTAAAATTATGACTTTTATTATAACACTGCCAGAAATCAAAGTTTTTCTTGTGAAATTGTGACATTTTTCTTGTGAAATTCCAACTCATTTTTCATGACAAGCTTTTTTATATTTACATAGTATGTATATATTATTAATGTTGTAAATACACATCTTTATATATCTAGAAAGGCTGGTCCTAAAGAGGTAGGCATTTTTCTCAGGTCTCAAGAAGGTGAGAAATACAAGAATGTGTGTGTGTGTGTGTGTGTGTGTGTGTGTGTGTGTGTGTGTGTGTGTGTGTGTGTGTGTGTGTGTGTGTGTGTGTGTGTGTGTGTGTGTGTGTGTGTGTGTGTGTGCTACCCACAGATGCCTAAACCATGTGGACTCGTTCTCCTCCAGTTTTGACCACTAATTACAGGCTGCATCGGCCTCCCACCACCATCCCTTTCTTTTTGTTTAGGTCATTTTTGAAATAATAACTGTCACAGAAGTGTAAGTTGTCAGTCAAAGGTAGAAAGTATAACGCAGGGGTAGGGAACCTATGGCTCTCGAGCCAGATGTGGCTCTTTGGATGACTGCTTCTGGCTCTCAGATAAATCATAGCTGACATTGCTTAACACGATAAGTGATGAATAATTCCGCTGGTAATCACAGTGTAAAAATAAAAAACATTCTCATGCATTTTAATCCATCCATCCGTTTTCTACCGCACCTGTTCAAGAAGTCGCATTAATGGTAAGAAGTATTGTATTTATTATTGGCTAGCTTCATAATAACAATGTTATTAAAAGGAATAAGAGACTTATTATACTCTAAAAAATGTTGGTCTTACTTAAAAAATGCATGCATTTAGTTTGATTCAGTGTTAAAAAAATATTATATGGCTCTCACGGAAATACATTTTTAAAATATTTGGCTTTCATGGCTCTCTCAGCCAAAAAGGTTCCCGACCCCTGGTGTAACGGATCAGTACGATTCTGCAGAAAACGGGAATTGCAATGTTCTTGCATACTGTAGTATCGAGAGTGCAGCACACACGTGCACACACACACACACACACACACACACACACACACACACACACACGTACACACCCACACACACGTTTTGGGCCATGTGCTTATGTTTTAAATATATTCCAGTGGGTTTTTTTTAAAATCATTATTGCTGTTTTTATTAGACCCCTTGATGTCAGTAGCGTAACAGTAGCAGGGGTCCCCAAACTTTTTGACTCGGGGGGCCGCATTGGGTTAAAAAAATGTGGCCTGGGGGCCGGGCTGTATATACATATATATATATATATATATATATATATATACATATATATATATATATATATATATATATATATATATATATATATATATATATATATATATATATATATATATATATATATATATATATATATATATATATATATATGTCATGTCTGTGTTGATCATGTTTTTGTTTGGCCATGTGCTGTTTGTTTTTTGGACGCTTTTTAGTTCCTGGTTTCACTCTCTTGTTTTGTCACCATAGCAACCATTAGTTTTCACCTGTCACGTCACGCACCTGTTTCACGTTTTTGAGTCACGCACCTGTTTTCACTAATCATGTCAATATTATTTAAGCTCCGAGTTGCCAGGCTGTCTTTCTGGCAACATCACTCTTTATGATCACTCTTCTTCATGCCATGTTCACAGTTCCATGCCAAGTAAGTTTTTGTTTCTTGTTCATAGTCTTTTGCCTTTGTGCAAGTCTTTTGTTTTCATTAGCCAAGTTTTTTACCTCCGCCCTTGTGTGCGCCTTTCGTTTGTTCTTTTTTGATAGTGTTTAATAAATCATGTACTCATATTCCCGTCTCGCCCGAGCCAACTTTCCGTTGCCGTCCGGAAAAACAAAACCCAAGGACCATACCATACCATACCAACTTTATTTATAAAGCCCTTTAAAAACAAGCACAGTTGAAAAACAAAGGGCTGTACACCACAAATAAATAGAGGCAAAGGACAGACTAAAAAATAACATTTAAAACAGAAATAAAAATACACAATTAAAAAGCAAATATAAATTACCCTAAGAACAGTTCGTTAGATAAAAACAGTTTAAAAGTTAAAAACAGTTCAAAAAGTTAAAAGCTAAAAACAGTTCAAAGTCTCATGCTGGGTTAAAAGCCAGTGAATAAAAATGGGTTTTAAGAAGGGTCTTGAAAATAGCCAAAGAAGGGGCCTGTCTCACATGACCAAGTCCTGACATTAAAAAAGCCCAACCCCTGAAAAACAACCCCACACCATAATTCCTCCTCCACCAAATTTCACACTCGGCACGATGCAGTCCGAAATGTACCGTTCTCCTGGCAAGTGATTAGGACACCTGATTCTGATCATTTGGATGTGTGGCCAAATACTTTAGGCAATATAGTGTATATTCAATTTTTGTGTTTATCTGTGAAGTGAAGTGAATTATATTTATATAGCGCTTTTTCTCTAGTGACTCAAAGCGCTTTACATAGTGAAACCCAATATCTAAGTTACATTCAAACCAGTGTGTGTGGCACTGGGAGCAGGTGGGTAAAGTGTCTTGCCCAAGGACACAACGGCAGTGACTAGGATGGCGGAAGCGGGGATCGAACCTGGAACCCCAAAGTTGCTGGCACGGCCACTCTACCAACCGAGCTGTGCCGTCCAATCTGGGAAAATAAAAATCCATAAAAGGAAAACGGCACAAAATCCAATTTTATGGCAATATTTTAATGAAAATCAATCCTTTTTTGTTTTGTTTTCAAATCTGCCATATATAGTAAAAATCGAAAAAATGGCCCTAACTTTGTTCTTTCATTTGCATTTCAGAATTGGAAATAGAATGAACGAACGGTACACAGACCGAATATGTCATGACGGGGGGGGTCACAGCTTGCAAACAGATGCAAACAGACTTTTCCGGACAAGGGTAGCAGGTAGGAACATATTTATTAATCCAACTACAAAATAACAGGCAAAAACTCTCTTAACTGTGGAATGAAATAAACAAGACTCGCATAGAGGGTTGCGTGACAATAGCGTAAAGCAAACAACTAGCATAAACTATAGCATAGCAAGAAACAAACAACTAACATAACTATGGCATGGAACAACTATGAAACTGTGGCATGAAACAACCAACATGAACTATGGCATGGAACAACTATGAAACTGTGGCATGAAACAACCAACATGAACTACGGCATAGAACAACTATGAAACTGTGGCATGAAACAACCAACATGAACTATGGCATGGAACAACTATGAAACTGTGGCATGAAACAACTAACATGAACTATGGCATGGAACAACTATGAAACTGTGGCATGAAACAACTAACATGAACTATGGCATAGAACTACTATGACACTGTGGCATGAAACAACCACCATAAACTATGGCATGGAACAACTATGAAACTGTGGCATGAAACAACCACCATGAACTATGGCATGGAACAACTATGAAACTGTGGCATGAAACAACTAACATGAACTATGGCATAGAACAACATGAAACTGTGGCATGAAACAACCAACATGAACTATGGCATGGAACAACTATGAAACTGTGGCATGAAACAACCAACATGAACTATGGCATGGAACAACTATGAAACTGTGGCATGAAACAACCAACATGAACTATGGCATAGAACAACTATGAAACTGTGGCATGAAACAACCAACATGAACTATGGCATGGAACAACTATGAAACTGTGGCATGAAACAACCACCATGAACTATGGCATGGAACAACTATGAAACTGTGGCATGAAACAACTAACATGAACTATGGCATGGAACAACTATGAAACTGTGGCATGAAACAACTAACATGAACTATGGCATGGAACAACTATGAAACTGTGGCATGAAACAACTAACATGAACTATGGCATAGAACAACTATGAAACTGTGGCATGAAACAACCACCATGAACTATGGCATGGAACAACTATGAAACTGTGGCATGAAACAACTAACATGAACTATGGCATGGAACAACTATGAAACTGTGGCATGAAACAACTAACATGAACTATGGCATGGAACAACTATGAAACTGTGGCATGAAACAACTAACATGAACTATGGCATAGAACAACTATGAAACTGTGGCATGAAACAACCACCATGAACTATGGCATGGAAGAACTATGAAACTGTGGCATGAAACAACTAACATGAACTATGGCATAGAACAACTATGAAACTGTGGCATGAAACACCCAACATGAACTATGGCATAGAAAAACTATGAAACTGTGGCATGAAACAACCAACATGAACTATGGCATGGAACAACTATGAAGCTGTGGCATGAAACAACCAACATGAACCATGGCATGGAACAACTATGAAACTGTGGCATGAAACAACTACCATGAACTATGGCATAGAACAACTATGACACTGTGGCATGAAACAACCACCATGAACTATGGCATGGAACAACTATGAAACTGTGGCATGAAACAACCACCATGAACTATGGCATGGAACAACTATGAAACTGTGGCATGAAACAACTAACATGAACTATGGCATAGAACAACATGAAACTGTGGCATGAAACAACCAACATGAACCATGGCATGGAACAACTATGAAACTGTGGCATGAAACAACCAACATGAACTATGGCATGGAACAACTATGAAACTGTGGCATGAAACAACCAACATGAACTATGGCATAGAACAACTATGAAACTGTGGCATGAAACAACCAACATGAACTATGGCATGGAACAACTATGAAACTGTGGCATGAAACAACTAACATGAACTATGGCATGGAACAACTATGAAACTGTGGCATGAAACAACTAACATGAACTATGGCATAGAACTACTATGACACTGTGGCATGAAACAACCACCATGAACTATGGCATGGAACAACTATGAAACTGTGGCATGAAACAACCACCATGAACTATGGCATGGAACAAGTATGAAACTGTGGCATGAAACAACCACCATGAACTATGGCATGGAACAACTATGAAACTGTGGCATGAAACAACCACCATGAACTATGGCATGGAACAACTATGAAACTGTGGCATGAAACAACTAACATGAACTATGGCATAGAACAACTATGAAACTGTGGCATGAAACAACCACCATGAACTATGGCATGGAAGAACTATGAAACTGTGGCATGAAACAACTAACATGAATTATGGCATAGAACAACTATGAAACTGTGGCATAAAAAGACTTGCACGTGGGCAAAAAACTGTGAACAATTAAACAAAAACACTAACTGTGGCATTAATAGAAAAAACTTACTTGGACATGGCATGAAGTGCGCAGAGGTAGACAGAGTGTGACAGGGGTATGAATGCGGGATGTCGTCAGAAAGACAAACTGAAAACAATGAACTTAAATACTACAGACATGATTAACGAAAACAGGTGCGTGACTCAAAACGTGAAACAGGTGCGTGACGTGACAGGTGAAAACTAATGGGTTGCTATGGTGACAAACAAGAGTGGACAATGAGTCCAAACGTGAAACAGGTGAAACTAATGGGTAACCATGGAAACAAGACAAGGGAGTGAAAAGCCAGAAACTAAAGAGTCCATAACTAAACAAAACAAAACATGACTAAAACAAAACATGATTACACAGACATGACAAAATACGTATATTCTCACTAATAACAAGTGCACTTTTCTTGGGAGAAAAAAAAAAAGAGACCTTTTTCCTCAATATGTTGAAAAATTTTCTTAAATGAAGTAAATGCTAGTGCCATTATCTTGACATAATGATATGCGCTCGGCATTACATTTCTTGAAACCAGCAAACTTATACTAAAAACTAATTTATTGTTCTTAATGGAAAGGCAACAAGGCAAGCGCTTGTTACTCTCGGGGTCTCCTAGCCGCTCAGGCAAATCATATGGTCTAAAAATGCATTTTTCCATGGATAACATGACATCATCGCGCCAAGTGCGTGCTCTTTCAGTCAATTAGTGCGCGGAAATTTTTTAATTGTAATTTTGAAGAGTTTATCTGAATGTGCATGATTGTTTGAAATGTCACATGTTAAATGTTTTTTTTTTTCATGCTTGAAATAAGAAATGATTACTTTAAAAAAGTACTTGTGAGTGTTGATGACACAGCTTTGCAACACTTGATATTCTAGTTTCAAGCATGTTTTACTCAATATAGGTCATCAAATCTCAGCAACAAGCTGTAATATCTTACTGAGATCATTTAGGACCAAAAACACTTAAAACAAGTAAAACACTCTAACATAAAATCTGCTTAGTGAGAAGAATGATCTTATCAGACAGAAAAGAAGCAAATATCACCCTTATTTGAGATATTTCATCTTACTTAGATTTCAGTTTTTGCAGTGTAGTGGCTTCACTGTAGATTAATGTCAGTCACACTAGCACCCTATTTGACATCCCCGGCAAATACAATTTTTTCATCAACCGGGTTTTAGACGACCCTCTCGGTGGTTAAATCAATGACCCCAGACAGCCATTTGACCTCTGACCTTCCATTTGTCAAGTCGCCATTCCAAGGTAAACAACGAAGACAGCGGCTGTGCCGCTAAGGTCCATTTGTCTGCTCCGCTGGCGAATAATCAGCACCCAAAATGGCCTTTTAGTTGTACTGTACAAGCTTTTAGTGTCCCAGCCTTCCCAGGTGTGACATGATCATCACAGGATTTTTTTTTTTTTTGTGTCCAATGCACAGTTTCTCACTGAGACTGTCTGCCAATTTAACGGCGCCACAAGCAGCAAAATATGTTCATCTCCAGAAGTTCTCGTCTCACACCTTTCGATTGCATGGAGCATATCAATTTCCTGTCCTTCTACCATCCACGCAATGTCTTTGTTTGGAACAGCTTCGTCATTAGCCCCCAGTTAATTGCTTTTAACATTTCCTACAAATTAAAATAAGGACACAGAAGGACATCTAAAGACAAACACACTTGAGATTGTACATTTTAGAATTGTTTTACAATGTCCAGATAATCCGTGCAGTATTACTTCCAGTCTGTGGAACGCTCTCCCTGACCACCTGAGGGCACCACAGACTGTGGATGCTTTTAAAAAAGGCTTAAAAACCCTTCTTTTTTTAAAAAAACTAAACATTTTTTTAGATATATGCATACCAGTTTTAGCTATTTGGCTGTTCTAGTTTTTATTTTTATTTATTTTTTATTATCTTTTTATTTTTTATTTTATTTTTTTAATCCACTGTAGCACTTTGAGGTTGTTTACTCAATGTAAAGTGCTTTTTACTAATAAAATCTATTATTATTATTATTATTACTTAATTTACAAATGTAATTGGTTCTATGACATGTACCATGCCTCTTCAAAAGAAGGAACAAATGAAAGAAACAACATTTTGGATATAGAATGTGTTATGAAAAACAATACAGTAGAATTAACTACAAATAACTAAAGTAGTGTGAGGAAGTAATGTAGTAATGTTCAGCATTTACCTTGGGAAGCAGACTTCTACAGTATCTACTCACAGCTGTTTCTCTGTCAAACACTCCATCAGCAGCGTCTCCATATTTTCATGGTTAAATGTATGCCACGCCAAGTCGGCCACACGGTCAGTCATGTTATCTATTTCTTCAAGTCAATGAATAATAATAATAATTATATAATGAAAAAAATCTTCTATACTGACTTTGAAAATTACTGGCACTTTATGGTCATGCAAATGTGTTAGAATAATCATGTATATATTATCACACAACTTTATGCTTAAGGGCCGTTGCTATAGTTATTTTCTGTAATTTCGTATCTCAATCCAAAATATTGCCAGCCGTCTCTATCAGTGTTGTGTCCAGACTTGGCCTGCTGACTACCAAGGCCGAACATCGGGTACCGGGACGCAGACAGAGCAGAGACGAGGCGATAGCACCAGCGTCAAAACATTTGCATTTTTGTATAATCATATATTGTGTCTAACTGGAGTTAAGTTCAAGTTAAAGTACCAATGATTGTCACACATACACTAGGTGTGATGAAATGTGTCCTCTGCATTTGACCCATCCCCTTGTTAACCCCCTGGGAGGTGAGGGGAGCAGTGGGCAGGAGCGGTGCCGCGCCCGGGAATCATTTTTGGTGATTTAACCCCCAATTCCAACCCTTGATGCTGAGTGCCAAGCAGGGAGGTAATGGGTCCCATTTTTTTATAGTCTTTGGTATGACTCGGCCGGGGTTTGAACTCACAACCTACCGATCTCAGGGGGAACACTCTAACCACTAGGCCACTGAGTAGGTTGTCAAGATTACCCCCTTCCCTCAGCGACAGCTTCAGTGATGTAACAGGGACCTTCCAAATAAATAAAGGTAGCACGCGGGCTGGATTTTTAGAACGTAGTTTGGATCTGTAACTAGAATACAGCCCAAAACACATGTCTCCTCATTGAGCCAAATTGAACTCTGCCTCTGCATGATTCCTTGCTTCTCGTCTGTTTAATAGATGCCATCAGTGTTTGAACCTGACAAAATGTTGTGGTGATGTTGCCGATAACATGCACGGTGAGTGAAACGACTCAAACTTTTTGCCTCCGAGGGCCAATGGGAAGCGGGCAAAACAGAGTATGCTCACCGTCCAGTTTGTTGAGTCAGGACTAAGCAAATCGTCTGCAGCTCTTCAATATTTTTATGAATAAATGTTCACTGTTTGGATGTTTGTTTCTGCGGATGCTGCCTTTTATGTTTTTTTTTTTTTACCGTACTATGAAGCTGACTTGCCGGGTAGACTGCTAACCGGTAGGACATGTTTATAATGGTTTGTTTTTTGGATTTGGTCCTCCACTTCCTTTCCTCCGCACTAACTTTCTTAGTTCCAGTGGTTGCAGGGCAAGATTGTGTCAATCTTTGAACGGCACTCAAACGCGCACATCAACCGTCTAATCGAAACGTATGTTTCCTGTGTAAACAAAGCAGGAACAGCAATGTGTAAGAACATAACTTTTTATTGCTGTGATAAATACAACTTCAACCCACGGCTGGTCGAGTTTGTAACTCTAATTATGCAACTTAAAGGGGAACATTATCACCAGACCTATGTAAGCGTCAATATATACCTTGATGTTGCAGAAAAAAGACCATATGTTTTTTTAACCGATTTCCGAACTCTAAATGGGTGAATTTTGGCGAATTAAACGCCTTTCTAATATTCGCTCTCAGAGCGATGACGTCACAACGGGAAGCAATCCGCCATTTTCTCAAACACCGAGTAAAATCAGCTCTGTTATTTTCCGTTTTTTCGACTGTTTTCCGTACCTTGGAGACATCATGCCTCGTCGGTGTGTTGTCGGAGGGTGTAACAACACGAACAGGGACGGATTCAAGTTGCACCAGTGGCCCAAAGATGCCAAAGTGGCAAGAAATTGGACGAAATTTGTTCAAAATACGAGGCTGTGGGGAAAGCCGACGAAATGGTCAGTCGTTTGTTCCGCACACTTTACGGACGAAAGCTATGCTACGACAGAGATGGCAAGAATGTGTGAATATCCTGCGACACTCAAAGCAGATGCTGACATCAACTCCAAAACTGGACGGATCAGCTTTCAAGAAAAGAGAGCGGATGAGGGTATGTCTACAGAATATATTAATTGATGAAAACTTTATTCATTACTCGCGGTTTTACGTAAATTATTATACATAAACTGTGTTTACCAATAATTTAGCTTAAAAACATTTATTTTTTTCAATCATTCGAGTACATTCGGGTAGTCTTGTGTAATGCAGTATTTTGTGTCTATTTAGGTATGGTTAACCTGAGTGCTGAAATCGTGGAAAAATATATGTTCTTAGCGCGCCTGAAATGGGCTGTCTGCACTCTCAAAGTGCATGTTGTTGCCAAATGTATTTCATATGCTGTAAACCTAGTTCATAGTTGTTAGTTTCCTTTAATGCCAAACAAACACATACCAATCGTTGGTTAGAGTGTGTGGATATCCTGCGACACTCAAAGCAGATGCATTTCCAACGATAAAGTCAAAGAAATCTGCAGCAAACCCCCATTGAATCTGCCGGAGTGTGTGAGCAATTCAGGGACAAAGGACCTCTGTAGCACGGCAAGCAATGGCGGCAGTTTGTTCCCGCAGACGAGCGAGCTAAACCCCCTGGATGTCTTGGCTCACACCGTCCCTTATGCCACCGAAGATGATCAAGAGAAGAATATCGACCCTAGCTTCCCTGGCCTGCTGACATCAACTCCAAAACTGGACAGATCAGCTTTCAGGAAAAGAGCGCGGATGAGGGTATGTCTACAGAATATATTAATTGATGAAAACTGGGCTGTCTGCACTCTCAAAGTGCATGTTGTTGCCAAATGTATTTCATATGCTGTAAACCTAGTTCATAGTTGTTAGTTTCCTTTAATGCCAAACAAACACATACCAATCGTTGGTTAGAAGGCGATCGCCAAATTCGTCCTCGCTTTCTCCCGTGTCGCTGGCTGTCGTGTCGTTTTCGTCGGTTTCGCTTGCATACGGTTCAAACCGATATGGCTCAATAGCTTCAGTTTCTTCTTCAATTTCGTTTTTTGCTACCTGCCTCCACACTACAACCATCCGTTTCAATACATGCGTAATCTGTTGAATCGCTTAAGCCGCTGAAATCCGAGTCTGAATCCGAGCTAATGTCGCTATAGCTTGCTGTTCTTTCCGCCATGTTTGTTTGTGTTGGCATCACTGTGTGACGTCACAGGAAAATGGACGGGTGTTCATAACGATGGTTAAAATCAGGCACTTTGAAGCTTTTTTTAGGGATATTGCGTGATGGGTAAAATTTTGAAAAAAACTTCGAAAAATATAATAAGCCACTGGGAACTGATTTTTAATGGTTTTAACCATTCTGAAATTGTGATAATGTTCCCCTTTAAAGCATAACAAAAAGCCGAGAGATTCTTGTATCTCAAATTACTTGTACCGTTATTTTCCGGACCATAGGGCGCACCGGATTATCAAGCGCACTGCCGACGAGCGGGTCTATGCAGGTCTATTTTCATACAAAAGGCACATTGGGATTATAGGGCGCATTAAAGGGTCGTACTATGATTTTTTTTCTAAATGTAAAATACTTCCTTGTGGTCTACATAACATGTAATGGTGGTTCTGTGGTCAAAATGTTGCATAAATTATGTTTTACAGATCATCTTCAAGTCGCTTTCTGACAGTCGCTTCAGGATGTGTCATTTTGTTGGCGGTCTTATTTACGTGGTTCACCTTAGGCAGCGTCTTCTCCCCGTAATCTTTGTTGTAGCGGTGTAGCGTGCAAGGACGGGGGTGGAAGAAGTGTCAAAAGATGGCGCTAACTGTTTTAATGACATTCAGACTCTACTTCAATCAATAAAAGATCAGTGTCTACTCATCCGGAAATAACAACATTACCGGAAATGTGTTCCGTGAAAAACCGTCCAACCGGAACTCTCTAATAACTAAAGTTCCTTGGATGAATAATATAAACTCACTACACCGGTATGTTTTAGCGCTTTCATGGCGAGTTTACTGACAGATATAAGTAAGAACTTTACACTACTTTATATTAGAAATGGCAACAGCGGAGGATGAATGTCCCATAACAAGAAGATAGAGAAAAAGAAGAAGCTTATCGACTACGGTGTCACCACAGACTACAAAGGCGGACTTGCGCAAATTTTCAGGACTTATGCCGATCCCAAATACAGATCAGCAGGTACCAGAAGGTAAGAAAAGTTGCTTTTGCATAATATTGCGAAACAAAACGCCAGATAATATGTCTTACCTTATACACACACCATAATAATACTCCTATGTTGAAGCACAGTACAATCCATGAAGCGGTGCGGCTTCATAGCTGACCAAAGTCCTACTAAAACATCTTGATATATTTTCTGAGCGCCGTGTGTAATGTGTCTATATTTCTAATGGAACATATAACATTTTGGTGTTGTTTACTTGATCATTGCAGTCTACACGTATCTCTTATGTGTGACTGCCATCTACTGGTCAGACTTATTAATTCACCATGTGCCAAATAAAATAGCTTCAATGTCAGTAAGCACAACAAAAATGAGTCCGTATATAAGGCGCACCGAGTTACAGGGCGCACTGTCGAGTTTTGAGAAAATGAAGTGGGCCTTATAGTCCAAAAAATACGGTAAGTTAGGGCAGACTAATGTACCGGGAGATATTGTTTGGTGTGCCGTGGGAAATTATGTAATTTCACCTAATTGGGTTAAAAATGTTCTTTGCAAACCAGTAATTATTGTCTGTGCTGTCAAGAGCTCGTCAGAGTAACTGTGTAATACTCTTCCATATCAGAAGTTCATACTTGCCAACCCTCCCGAATTTTACGGGAGACTCCCGAAATTCAGCGCCTCTCCCGAAAACCTCCCGGGAGAAATATTCTCCCAAAAATCTCCCGATTTTCAGCCGGAGCTGGACGCCACGCCCCCTCCAGCTCCGTGCGGACCTGAGTAAGGACAGCCTTTTTTCACGACAGGGTGACAAGAACTAGATCTAAATCATCCAGACTTGAGATAAATTGTATTATTATGTTTATCTTACCTAAAAATAAATATATTTATTAATTTAAAAAAAAAACTAAATCAATTTTCACTATATTTTGCTAAAAACATCATAATTAATTGTATTTTTATTTGTATTTTTTCTGACTCCTTATTACAGTCATAGAATTATACAATAAAACAAACATATTTGAAATAATTAATTTTAAATGATCATAATAATTCATTTAAAATGACCATATTTAATTATTAAAATAATTGCTTGTTTATCGACAACTTTAGCATTTTATTCATTACATGCCCCCAACCACGCCCCCACACCCCACCTCCCGAAATCGGAGGTCTCAAGGTTGGCAAGTATGCAGTAGGTGGCAGCAGGTAGCTAATTGCTTTGTAGACATCAGGAACACGATTTTTCGTGATCACAATACGCAGACGACAGCGGGAGGCAGTGTGCAGGTAAAAAGGTATCTAATGCTTAAACCATAAATAAACAAAAGGCATTGAAGCTTAGGGATGGCTATGCAAAACAAACTGGCTGCAAATTAAACAAAAACATAATGCTGGACGACAGCAAAGACTTACAGCGCGCGGCGCAGACGGCGTCCACAAAGTACATCTCTACATGACATTACAATCAACAACAAAATAGGAGCGCCAGATAAGAACTAAAACACTACACACAGGAAAACACCAAAATACTCAAAATAAGTCACAGCGTGATGTGACAGGTGGTGACAGTACACCTACTTTGAGACGAGCCACAGTGATGCGTGCTTGGTTATGGTTTGAATTAATAATTGCGAGAACGACTTTTTACTGTCAATATCGGCTGCTGAGTTTCATTTTTTAAAATGTTTTCTGCTGGTGGTGTGCCTCTGGATTTTTTCAATGAAAAAATGTGCCTCGGCTCAGAAAAGGTTGAAAAACACTGAGTTAAGGTACACACCCTGTTTCCATATGAGTTGGAAAATTGTGTTAGATGTAAATATAAACAGACTACAATGATTTACAAATCAATTTCAACCCATATTCAGTTGAATATGCTACAAAGACAACATATTTGATGTTCAAACTGATAAACTTTTTTTTTTTTTTGCAAATAATCATTAACTTTAGAATTTGATGCCAGCAACACGTGACAAAAAAGTTGGGAAAGGTGGCAATAAATACTGATAAAGTTGAGGAATGCTCATCAAACACTTATTTGGAACATCCCACAGGTGAACAGGCAAATTGGGAACAGGTGGGTGCCATAAAATGCTCAGTCATTCACAAACAAGGATGGGGCGAGGGTCACCACTTTGTCAACAAATGCGTGAGCAAATTGTTGAACAGTTTAAGAAAAACCTTTCTTAACCAGCTATTGCAAGGAATTTAGGGATTTCACCATCTACGCTCCGTAATATCATCAAAAGGTTCAGAGAATCTGGAGAAATCACTGCACGTAAGCAGCTAAGCCCGTGACCTTCGATCCCTCAGGCTGTACTGCATCAACAAGGGACATCAGTGTGTAAAGGATATCACCATATGGGCTCAGGAACACTTCAGAAACCCACTGTCAGTAACTACAGTTGGTCTCTACATCTGTAAGTGCAAGTTAAAACTCTCCTA
This sequence comes from Nerophis lumbriciformis, assembly GCF_033978685.3. Taxonomy (NCBI): domain Eukaryota; kingdom Metazoa; phylum Chordata; class Actinopteri; order Syngnathiformes; family Syngnathidae; genus Nerophis; species Nerophis lumbriciformis. The sequence goes on along the minus strand of NC_084570.2, from coordinate 1,043,666 downwards.
TGCAAGGCGAAAACCGTTTATCAACAACACCCAGAAACGCCGTCGGCTTCGCTGGGCCTGAGCTCATCTAAGATGGACTGATACAAAGTGGAAAAGTGTTCTGTGGTCTGACGAGTCCACATTTCAAATTGTTTTTGGAAACTGTGGACGTCGTATCCTCCGGACCAAAGAGGAAAAGAACCATCCGGATTGTTATAGGCGCAAAGTTGAAAAGCCGGCATCTGTGATGGTATGGGGGTGTGTTAGTGCCCAAGACATGGGTAACTTATACATCTGCGAAGGCGCCATTAATGCTGAAAGGTACATACAGGTTTTGGAGCAACATATGTTGCCATCCAAGCAACGTTACCATGGACGCCCCTGCTTATTTCAGCAAGACAATGCCAAGCCACGTGTTACATCAACGTGGCTTCATAGTAAAAGAGTGCGGGTACTAGACTGGCCTGCCTGTAGTCCAGACCTGTCTCCCATTGAAAATGTGTGGTGCATTATGAAGCCTAAAATAGCAGAAGGGAGACCCCCGGACTGTTGAACAACTTAAGCTGTACATCAAGCAAGAATGGGAAAGAATTCCACCTGAGAAGCTTCAAAAATGTGTCTCCTCAGTTCCCAAACGTTTACTGAGTGTTGTTAAAAGGAAAGGCCATGTAACACAGTGGTGAACATGCCCTTTCCCAACTACTTTGGCACGTGTTGCAGCCATGAAATTCTAAGTTAATTATTATTTGCAAAAAAAAAATAAAGTTTATGAGTTTGAACATCAAATATGTTGTCTTTGTAGTGCATTCAACTGAATATGGGTTGAAAAGGATTTGCAAATCATTGTATTCCGTTTATATTTACATCTAACACAATTTCCCAACTCATATGGAAACGGGGTTTATACTTGTAAATTGAGGTACCACTATAAACTCTAAATACAGGTTTTATGCTCATTTGATGTTAGAACAGATTATTTCTATTTCAACTAATTCCCATGGAAACTTTTTTTTAAACTGTCCAAATTGGAAGTTTGCTACATCCAGAGACTGGTTTTGTTCAACCTCAGAGGCTCCAATGTCTTCTTAACCTTGTCTTACGTTGAAGGAGATGTGGTCTGGATGTGCAAACTCACCCACAAAACATATTCACTTGAGGACCATGTTTGGGGAACTCTGACCACACTGTGAACTCTTCTCACTTGTTATGCTTCCTCTCCAGAGAAAGGACAAATACAAGCTTTTCCTCTCAAGCTGCGTGTCATACACTGTAAACAACATTTGTTCCGTTTACTTGGTGTCAGTCACCTGGGTCCTCGTCTGCAATGGTTTAGGCTCTTTGTGGCTAAGGTGGAGTCTGAGTGGGATCTAAGGCATCGGGGAGGTTGGGGGTAGGGCTGTTTGTGTGAGGTTGTGTTAGGGATGCCAGCTTCTTCAAGGCGATGCATCTGCTTGCAATTAGCAAAGCAATGTTGTAAGCAAAGTCTGCAGAAGGCCTGATCTCTGTTCATACCCTCAGGCTCTCTTATTATTTCACCGGTGTCTGAATATAAATATATATGTATATTTTTATGATGAGAGTGCGGAAATATGACCATATCACACCAACTCTCAAATCCCTTCACTGGCTTCCTGTTCCACTCAGATTTGAATTCAAAATCTCCCTACTAACCCACCAGTGCCTCCATGGAAATGCCCCCCTCTACCTCAAAGAACTACTCACCCCCAAATCCTCCACACGACACCTCCGCTCCACACAGGCTAACCTCCTCCAACCTCCGAGGACAAAGCTCCAACGCTCCCAGTCTGTGGAACGCTCTCCCTGACCACCTGAGGGCACCACAGACTGTGGATGCTTTTAAAAAAAGGGCTTAAAAACCCTTCTTTTTAAAAAAGCCTTTTTTTAGATAAATGCATACTAGGTCCAGGGTGTACCCCGCCTTCCGCCCGAATGCAGCTGAGATAGGCTCCAGCACCCCCCGCGACCCCCAAAAAAAGGGACAAGCGGTTGAAAATGGATGGATAAATGGATAGTTTTAGCTATTTGGCTGTTCTAGTTTTTATTATTATTATTAATTTTTGTATTATCTTTTTATTTTTATTTTTTTTAATACACTGTAGCACTTTGAGGTTGTTTACTCAATGTAAAGTGCTTTTTATAAATAAAATCTATTATTATTATTATTATTATTATATAAAGCGCACCAGTATTAAAGCCGCACCCGCCAAATATTAGGATAAATAAATATTAGGATAAATAAATAAATATTAGGATAAATAAATAAATAAATAAATATTAGGATAAATAAATAAATTAATTAATATTAGGATACATAAATAAATATGTAAAGTGCTTTTTATAAATAAAATCTATTATTATTATTATTATTATTATTATATAAAGTGCACCAGTATTAAAGCCGCACCCGCCAAATATTAGGATAAATAAATATTAGGATAAATAAATAAATATTAGGATAAATAAATAAATAAATAAATATTAGGATAAATAAATAAATAAATAAATATTAGGATACATAAATAAATATGTAAAGTGCTTTTTATAAATAAAATCTATTATTATTATTATTATTATTATTATATAAAGCGCACCAGTATTAAAGCCGCACCCGCCAAATATTAGGATAAATAAATATTAGGATAAATAAATAAATATTAGGATAAATAAATAAATATTAGGATGAATAAATAAATAAATATTAGGATAAATAAATAAATAAATAAATATTAGGATAAATAAATAAATATTAGGATAAATAAATAAATATTACAATAAACAAATATTTTTTACGTTTATTAACCGCACCGGACCATAAGCCGCGAATATATATCGGTACGAAAGATTTTGTAAATTTTTATTTACATACTTTAATTGTTTCCAAACGGTGCCTTTCACACGGCAGTAAAACGGCTCATCAAACAAAACAAAAGTCATGGTCATGGACCCACTAGCTGCGGAAGCTAGCTCTCAATTCAGCTAAACAGACTCAATAACTTTGCAGTGGCGTTTTGTTGAATTTACGAAAACTGAAACAATACAAAAAGAACGCCTGTCACGTCGGGGTCGCATCTTTATGCGGGGTCGTTCTCCCAGGAATGCAGACGGAAAACTCCGGACGAAAGCGTGAGGTAGGAATGATTTATTGTTCATAAATCATGTAAAACACTAGAATACGGAAAAGCGTTTCGATAGCATGGGAGCTATGGCGAATCTTAGCACATGAACTAGAAACAAGAAACATAGAAGTACTCAAAGAAGGAAGCCAGACTGAGCGTGGCGAGCAAGGTGAATAAAAAGCTCTCTGATTAGTGGTTGACAGCAGCTGAGCGTGCCGACCACTAACCAGAGGCAGGTGAACCCAATTAATCCCCATTAGAGATGTGCGGATAGGCAATTATTTCATCCGCAACCGCATCACAAAAGTCGTCAACCATCCGCCATCCACGCGAACTAACATTTAATCAAAACCGCACCCGCCCGCCATCCGCCACCCGCCCGTTGTTATATATCTAATATAGACGATGCAAGGCATTAGTGAGGTTATAAAGCTTTTGCCTGTTAAAGAAAGGAGACTGATCCAATGCAGCAGAGACATTCAATGCGTGCCACGCTGTCACGGCCCAGACGCACACCAGTGCGCAATCATCTGGGAGCCGCGCTGAGCGCACCTCCAAGCGCGCTCGCGCCACTCAAACTGCTGCAGGCAGCTGCGTTCTATCTTGTTTTAACATCCTGTGGCACTCTTCTGGGATCACGGCGGACGAAACTGCTCATGCTCAGGGTGTTTGTGTAGATTCGGGGTTTTGCACAAATGTGATGCACCATGTTAGATGTCCCGGTTTTGTGACTGTCGTAGACATAAACAGCGTCGCAGCTCTTGCAAATCACGTAGCCAGCATTACTATCATCCTGATTTACAACCTCATAAAAACGAGTCCACGCTGAACTTTTCTGGCCTTTTTTTCCCCTGGTCTTTAGTATTCCCTTTTTTAGTTTGTCGCGTACCACGTTTGCTGCCGGCGTTGCCATCTCTTTTTTTTTTCTTCTTCTGTTGTGGCATATGCTGCAGGTGCCTGCTCGTTTTTCGTATGTGGGTAACAACATTTAACTATGTATATATATTTCCCAATTGGTTTAACTGCCACCCGCCTGAATCTATTTAAAATCAAATTTTTTTTAATTTCAACCGCCCGACCCGACCCGCGGATAAAATCTAATTTTTTTTTATTTCAATCGCCCGACCCGCGGATAATCCGCGGACTCCGCGGTTGTGTCCGCAAACCGCGCGTCTCTAATCCCCATGGAAACTAAAACAAACCCAGAGGTGCACAAACAGGAACTAAGGGAGTCCAAAACTAACAGAACATAACAAAACATGATCCGGGCCAAGGATCATGGCAACGCCATTGTAAGTTGACAACAACTCAGACCCTGTAAACGTGTTAGCATTTTCGCTAATGCTAACAACGCTAGCTCGGTTACATTACGATAGCACGTACACGCATGCATGAAAACACTCCTCCGACAGACATCACACATAAGACGGTTTTGTAAGACTGTATTGTTGTAGTTATATTGTTAAAACTTACAAATATTGCCTGGAGTTTATTTTGACGATTGTAACACTTGGCAACAACAACTGTGAAAAATACAATTTGAAGAAGTGTAACAAAAAATAAGTACAGAGTAAACCAAAACTTAGTTTTTTCCCTTTTGTGCAGATACTGTATCCCTTTATGCTGTCCTCAGCTCACCACATTCCTGAAACATTTTGTTATACTTGTCATGATCAAATTTCCGATGTAAAACTTCTCCGGAAGGTGGGCCAGCCTCAGACAATGATGAATGCCAATCTGCTGCTCTGCTCGAAGGAAGCGGAGGCAGAATTACCTTTGGTAATCGTTGGGAGTTTGTTCCAGGGTGGGGCAGAAATCAGAAAGCAGAACCATAACTCTTTGAGTTGCCTTTTAAAATTTGCGTTTTAATTTTTCAGAAAATACATTATTCACCGGTATAAATCGCTATTCATGAAGGCCTCATGGAGATTTCAATGCCAGCCCTCCAAGGTTGAGCAGCTTGTTTCTCTACCCTCTGCTTCACTTGTAGAAGACACAAGTGCTGACATCAAACATTGCAGCCCGTTCTTCATTCCGTCCGTTTCCTTTATGTCTCCTGTTATTTCACAACAGTTAGAGAAGAAGCATTTAAGTCCAATCTTAAAGGGGAACATTATCACAATTTCAGAATGGACCAAAGAGGAAAAGAACCATCCGGATTGTTCTAGGCGCAAAGTGTAAAAGCCAGCATGTGTGATGGTATGGGGGTGTATTAGTGCCCAAGACATGGGTAACTTACACATCTGTGAAGGCGCCATTAATGCTGAAAGGTACATACAGGTTTTGGAACAACATATGTTGCCATCCAAGCAACGTTACAATGGACGCCCCTGCTTATTTCAGCAAGACAATGCCAAGCCACGTGTTACATCAACGTGGCTTCATAGTAAAAGAGTGCGGGTACTAGACTGGCCTGCCTGTAGTCCAGACCTGTCTCCCATTGAAAATGTGTGGTGCATTATGTAGCCTAAAATAGCACAACAAAGACCCCCGGACTGTTGAACAACTTAAGCTGTACATCAAGCAAGAATGGGAAAGAATTCCACCTGAGAAGCTTCAAAAATGTGTCTCCTCAGTTCCCAAATGTTTACTGAGTGTTGTTAAAAGGAAAGGCCATGTAACACAGTGGTGAACATGCCGTTTCCCAACTACTTTGGCACGTGTTGCAGCCATGAAATTCTAAGTTAATTATTATTTGCAAAAAAAAATAAAGTTTATGAGTTTGAACATCAAATATGTTGTCTTTGTAGTGCATTCAATTGAATATGAGTTGAAAAGGATTTGCAAATCATTGTATTCCATTTAAATTTACATCTAACACAATTTCCCAACTCATATGGAAACGAGGTTTGTATAACCCATTTACCATTTATTTAGTGCGGGTATAACTCGGTTGGTAGAGTGGCCGCGCCAGCAACTTGAGGGTTCCGGGTTCGATCCTAGTCACTGCCGTTGTGTCCTTGGGCAAGACACTTTACCCACCTGCTCCCAGTGCCACCCACACTGGTTTAACCCTTGTGTGGTGTTCGGGTCTGTGGGACCCGTTTTCATTTTTTATTAAAAGGAAAATTATACAATTAATTAATTTTCAAACTGAGACTCACTGGCTTTGGCTCATTTTCTGTGAAAAATATATATCAGAATACATATTTAAAGGGGAACATTATCACAATTTCAGAATGGTTAAAACCATTAAAAATCAGTTCCTAGTGGCTTATTTTATTTTTCAAAGTTTTTTTCAAAATTTTACCCATCACTCAATATCCCTAAAAAAAGCTTCAAAGTGCCTGATTTTAACCATCGTTATATACACCCGTCCATTTTCCTGTGACGTCACATAGTGATGCCAACACAAACAAACATGGCGGATAGAACAGCAAGCTATAGCGACATTAGCTCGGATTCAGACTCGGATTTCAGCGGCTTAAGCGATTCAACAGATTACGCATGTATTGAAACGGATGGTTGTAGTGTGGAGGCAGGTAGCGAAAACCAAATTGAAGAAGAAACTGAAGCTATTGAGCCATATCGGTTTGAACCGTATGCAAGCGAAACCGACGAAAACGACACGACAGCCAGCGACACGGGAGAAAGCGAGGACGAATTGGGCGATCGCCTTCTAACCAACGATTGGTATGTGTTTGTTTGGCATTAAAGGAAACTAACAACTATGAACTAGGTTTACAGCATATGAAATACATTTGGCAACAACATGCACTTTGAGAGTGCAGACAGCCCATTTCAGGCGCGCTAAGAACATATATTTTTCCACGATTTCAGCACTCAGGTTAACCATACCTAAATAGACACAAAATACTGCATTACACAAGACTACTCGAATGTACTCGAATGATTGAAAAAAATAAATGTTTTTAAGCTAAATTCTTGGTAAACACAGTTTATGTATAATAATTTACGTAAAATCGCGAGTAATGAATAAAGTTTTCATCAATTAATATATTCTGTAGACATACCCTCATCCGCTCTCTTTTCCTGAAAGCTGATCCGTCCAGTTTTGGAGTTGATGTCAGCATCTGCTTTGAGTGTCGCAGGATATCCACACATTCTTGCCATCTCTGTCGTAGCATAGCTTTCGTCGGTAAAGTGTGCGGAACAAACGACCGACCATTTCTTCGGCTTTCCCCACACCCTCGTATTTTGAACAATTTCCGTCCAATTTCTTGCCACTTTCGCATCTTTGGGCCACTGGTGCAACTTGAATCCGTCCCTGTTCGTGTTGTTACACCCTCCGACAACACACCGACGAAAGTGAGAAAATGGCAGATTGCTTCCCGATGTGACGAATATTAGAAAGGCGTTTAATTCGCCAAAATTCACCCATTTAGAGTTCGGAAATCGGTTAAAAAAATATATGGTCTTTTTTCTGCAACATCAAGGTATATATTGACGCTTACATAGGTCTGGTGATAATGTTCCCCTTTAAGGGCCGTTGCTATAAATTATTGTCAATTGTGCTGAAGTGGTATTTTTGTATCTGTGCAATCCGGCAATCCAAAAGTTTGCCAGTCGTCTTTATCAGTGTTGTGTCCAGACTCGGCCTGCTGACTGCCGAGGACAAACACCGCCGTGACGCAGACAGAGCAGAGACAAGGCGATATGACCTGCGTCAACTAATTTATTTATTCTATAATCATATATTGTGTCTAACTGGAGTTGTCCAGATAACCCCCTTCCCTCAGCCACAGCTTCAGTGATGTAACAGGGACCTTCCAAATAAATAGAGGAGGCGCGCGGGCTGGACTTTTAGAACGTAGTTTGGATCTGTAACTAGAATACAGCCCAAAACCTGATGAGTTAAATTGAACTCTGTCTCTGCATGATTCCTTGCTTCTTGTCTGATTATTAGATGTCATCAGTGTTTGAACCTGACATCTTTCGATAGACCCCCCTTTTAGACCAGTTGATCTGCCGTCTCTTTCCTGTTCTTCCCTCCTCTCCTGCGTGGAGAGGTTATTAGGTGACCACAGATGACGCGCTAGCTGTTCAAAGTCGGGACCCGAGGTGGACCACTCATCTGTGCATCAGTTGGGGACGTCTCTGCGCTGCTGACTTGTCTCCACTCAAGATGATCCCCTGCTGGCCCCACTATGGACTGGACTCTCACACTATTAACTGGATCCACTCGACGTCCATTGCACCGGTCTCCCAGGTTGCGGGGTCCCCACATCTGAGGTCTCCTCCAAGGTTTCTCATTGTATCCCATTGGGTTGAGTTTTTTCTTGCCCTGTGCCCAGTTGATCTGTCGTTTCTTTTATTTTCTCCTCTGCCCACCTCTCCCTTGTGGAGGGGGTGAGGCACAGTTCCGGTGGCCATGGATGAAGTGCTGGCTGTCCAGAGTCGGGACCCAGGGTGAACCGCTCGCCTGTGCATCAGTTGGGGACATCTCTGCGCTGCTGACCCTCGACTGGACTCTTACTATTATGTTAGATCTACTATGGACTGGACTCTCACTATTATGTTAGATCCACTATGGACTGGACTCTCACTATTATGTTAGATCCACTATGGACTGGACTCTCACTATTATGTTAGATCCACTATGGACTGGACTCTCACTATTATGTTAGATCCACTATGGACTGGACTCTCACTATTATGTTAGATCCACTATGGACTGGACTTTCACAATATTATGCTAGACCAGGGGTCGGCAACCCGCGGCTCCGGAGCCGCATGCGGCTCTTTGATCACTCTGATGCGGCTCAGCAGTTTACTTGCCGACCCCCCCCCCCAATTTTCCCGGGAGACTTCCGGATTTCAGTGCCTCTAGCAGATAACTCTCGGGATTAATATTCTCCGATTTTCACCCTTACAATAATAATAAGGGCGTATCATGATGGTGCAGCATTTACCACCCTCTACAATTTGTATTAACAGCGTGCCAGCTTAATCTCTTGATATATGCAACTCCTACTTGCACACGCAAGTGACAGCAATGCATACTTGGTCAACAGCCACACAAGTTACACTGACGGTGACCATATAAAACAACTTTAACACTCTTACTAATAATGCGCCACACTTTGAACCAAAACCAAACAAGAATGACAAACACATTTCGGGAGAACATCTGCACCTTAACACAACATAAACACAACAGAACAAATACCCAGAATCCCATGCAGCCCTGACTCTTCCGGGCTACATTATACACCCCTCCTCTATGCGTCGGTTGAGGTGGGCGGGGGTTTGGTAGCGGGGTGTATAATGTAGCCCGGAAGAGTTAGGGCTGCATGGGATTCTGGGTATTTGTCCTGTTGTGTTTATGTTGTGTTACGGTGCAGATGTTCTCCCGAAATGTGTTTGTCATTCTTGTTTGGTGTGGGTTCACAGTGTGGCGCATTATTAGTAAGAGTGTTAAAGTTTGTTTTTTTTATACCGACACCGTCAGTGTAACCTGTGTGGTTGTTGACTAAGTATGCCTTGCTGTCACCTACGTGAGCAAGCGGAAGTCCCATACAACGTGTGGCTGATCAGGCACGCTGGTTGTAGTGGGCGCTATATGCTGTACCATCACAGCACGCATGACGTTGACAAGCGCCATTCATATAAAATCCGCGTGCCGCACCAGCTTTCATATTCCATTTTAAGGTATGGGCAGCGTGTATGAGACCCCTAGTTTATACATAGCACAAAGCAAAAAAAATACTTATTATGCAGTGTTGTTTCATTTTAGATTTCAAACATTTTTTGTGACTCCCATTGTTATCTTTAATTTGTGAAACTGGTCAAAATGGCTCTTTGACTGGTAAAGGTTGCCGACCCCTGTGCTAGACCCACTCGACGTCCATTGCATCCGGTCTCCCCTAGAGGGGCGGGGGTCACCCACATCTGCGGTGCTCTCCAAGGACGTCCCACTGGGTTGTGAGTTTTTCCTTGCCCTTATGTGGGCTCTGAACCGAGGATGTCGTTGTGGCTTGTGCAGCCCTTTGAGACACTTGTGATTTAGGGCTATATATATATAAACATTGATTGATTGATTGATGTGGGATCTGAGCCGAGAATGTCGTTGTGGCTTGTGCAGCCCTTTGAGACACTTGTGATTAAGGCATACTTGCCAACCTTGAGACGTGAAGTGTGAAGTGAATTACATTTATATAGCGCTTTTACTCAAGTGACTCAAAGCGCTTTACATAGTGAAACCCAATATCTAAGTTACATTTAAACCAGTGTGGGTGGCACTGGGAGCAGGTGGGTAAAGTGTCTTGCCCAAGGACACAACGGCAGTGACTAGGACGGCGGAAGCGGGGATCGAACCTGCAACCCTCAAGTTGCTGGCACGGCCGCTCTACCAACCGAGCTATACCGCCCCCGAGACCTCCGATTTCGGGAGGTGGGGGGTGGGGCGTGGTGGGGGCGTGTTTGGGGGCGGGGCTAAGAGGGGAGGAGTATATTTACAGCTAGAATTCACCAAGTCAAGTATTTCATATATATATACAGTATATATATATATATATATATATATATATATATATATATATATATATATATATATATATATATATAAGAAATACTTGACTTTCAGTGAATTCTAGCTATATATATATTTATTTTATTATATATATATATATATAAATAAAAGAAATACTTGAATTTCAGTGTTCATTTATTTACACGTATACACACACATAACACTCATCTACTCATTGTTGAGTTAAGGGTTGAATTGTCCATCCTTGTTCTATTCTCTGTCACTATTTTTCCAACCATGCTGAACACTCTTTCGCAGGTACCCAGAAAGGTTTCGAGTACCACCAAAAAAACTGAATCTCTGAAGACAGTATAAAAATCTGTGTTAAAGGTGTACAAATACTGTTTGTATAATAAGCATGTTATTTTTTTTATAAATGAGGGTGAAGAGTTCAGTACTAAAAAAAAAAGAAAAGAATGTGGCTTAAGTACAGTTTTTTAATTGAGCTGCTGCATTTTTTGGTTGGGTTGTTTATTTATTTTGAGTAACTTCTATACATTTCTAAAAGGGGAGGAATGTAATAGTGATCTATGTTTGTCTGTTGCCATCTCCTGGTGAATGTTGGCTATAGCTACTGGGGTTACTTTTTGGTTGGCCAACGATTTACGTGGTGTTGCGCACCTGACGTCACTCAGGTCCGCATGGAGCTGGAGGGGGCGTGGCTTCCAGCTCCGCCTGAATTTCGGGAGATTTTCGGGAGAAAATTTGTCCCGGGAGGTTTTCGGGAGAGGCGCTGAATTTCGGGAGTCTCCCGGAAAATCCGGGAGGGTTGGCAAGTATGGATTAAGGGCGATATAAATAAACTTTGATTGATTAATTGGTTGACTTAAATGTGTTGGAGCTGTGTCTCTGAATGAACAGAAATAGACTGACATCTGATAATGTTAAGCCCGGTCCTTGACAACAAGGTCACGAGTCATGTATTTTTTAGTGAGTCACCATTTATACCTAAGGCCTAATTAGCACCAACAGAACATGGTGATGCAGGTCACCTGGAAATGACTTGTTTGGTTCAAGGGTATTTAACTATGGACTGGTCTTGGTCGCATTTTGTCTGCATTACAAGCATACAGTCCCAGGGTTTGGATTCCATCAAGTATTTGTCGACCCAATAAAACTCATTTTCTTTCATCAGTAGCTTAAGTGACACATTAGAGGCAGTACACATGCAAATGCAAGCAACACAGCACATACTCCATTACACACATCACTATAAACCCCAGCCCACTTCACCAGGCCGCCACCAATAATCAATCTTAGCGTGTTGGCGAATAAAATGCAAAGCAGCAAATTAACAAGCAGGCGTGAAAGACTTGATTATTGATTTTATGTCAGTGGCCTGCTGGCACATACACCTCGGAGGTGCAGCACACTATTAAAAGCTCTTAACGAGGGTAATTGCATTAGACACCTTTTTATGCCACTTTTGTGTTTCTAATCGACGTGTAATAAGCAGAGATGGGGCTTTCTGTTTTGCTGAGTCGGTGCTTGTGTGGTGGAAATTCAACATTCTGTTGTGCGATTGGATCACTTCTCCAGTTTGTTTTTTGTGAAGAGAAAATCAACAATAATTTAGAAAAATAGAAGAAGGAAAAAAAAAATAATTGATAATTGCTGAATGTCATGATCCGTGGTCCGGATCATGTTTTGTGTTTTCTGTTAGTTCTGGACTCCTTTAGTTCCTGTTTGTGCACCTCTGAGTTGTTACCCAGGCTACGTATTATTTTCACCTACCTCTTGTGTACAGCAGTGTTTTTCAACCACTGTGCGTGAGATACGGTCTGGTGTGCCGTGGGAGATTATGTCATTTCACCTATTTGGGTTAAAAATATTTTTTTGCAAACCAGTAATTATAGTCTGCAAATGATGTGTTGTTGTTGAGCTCGGCAGCGAAACCGTGTAATACTCTTCCATACCAGTAGGTGGCAGCCGGTAGCTAATTGCTTTGTAGATGTTGCAAACAGCGGGAGGCTGCGTGCAGGTAAAAAGGTGTCTAATGCTTATACCAAAATTAAACAAAAGGTGAGTGCCTCTCAGAAAAGGCATTGAAGGTTAGGGAAGGCTATGCAGAACTAAACTTCAACTGAACTGGCTGCAAAGTAAACAAAAACAGAATGCTGGACGACAGCAAAGACTTACTGCGGAGCAAAGACGGCGTCCACACTAAACACCCGGACATGACATGACAATCTACAATGTCCCCATGAAGAAGGATGAAAACAACTGAAATGTTCTTGATTGCTAAAACAAAGTAGAGGCGGGGAATATCGCTCAAAGGAAGACATGAAACTGCTACAGGAAAATACCAAAAAAAAGAGAAAAAGCCAGCAAAATAGGAGCGCAAGACAAGAACTAAAACACTACACACAGGAAAACAGCAAAAAAGTCCAAATAAGTCAGGGGGTGATGTGACAGGTGGTGACAGTACACCTACTTTGAGACAATAGCTATATTGATGCATGCTTGGTTATGCTTTAAAGTCATTTCCAACAATTGCGACAACGACTTTTTACTGTCAATTGAGTTTCCTTTTTTAATGATTTCTGCTGGTGGTGTACCTCCGGATTTTTGTCAACGCAAAAATTGTGCCTCGGCTCAAAAAAGGTTGAAAAACACTGATGTACAGGACGCTCACCTGTTGCTAATCAAGAGACATTATTTAAGCTTGCCTTTGCCAGTCTGTCGGTCTGGCTTCTTTGTTTGCGTCACGCTCCTGTTACGTAAGTTTTGCTTGTCTCCTAACCCATGCTAAGTGTCTAGCTTCAAGTGCGATCGGCAGCTTTTTCCGTCGGTTTGTTTTCTGTTTTGTGCATACTTGCCAACCTTGAGACCTCCGATTTCGGGACGTGGGGGGTGGGGGGCGTGGTCAGGGGTGGGGCGGGGGGCGTAGTTAAGATATATATATATAAGAAATACTTGACTTTCAGTGAATTCTAGCTATATATATATATATATATATATATATATATATATATATATATATATATATATATATATATATACTATATATATATATATACAGTATATATATATTATTACATTACACACATATATATATATATATATATATATATATATATATATATATATATATATATATATATATATATATATATAAATAAGAGATATACTTGAATTTCAGTGTTCATTTATTTACACATATACACACACGTAACACTCATCTACTCATTGTTGAGTTAAGGGTTGAATTGTCCATCCTTGTTCTATTCTCTGTCATTATTTCAGAACACACACATTATACAAATATACATTATAAAATCAATAAGAAAACGGGAGCTCTAATTTAGGAGTCTGAATTAGGATCAGAAGTTCCTATATAAACATTGCGCACTCACGTCGCCTTTTTGTATTGATTACTGCAGCTGTGCACTGGATTCATTCACAAATACAAACTACAACTCACAAACACTTTAGAGTTAGGCTCCACCATCAGAATGTGTACTTAAACTTATAAAGATCACATGGATATTATTCAGTGGGTTGATTCACCAAAACTAACCTGTTATACAGGAAGAAAAAGCACACAGGACGTTTCAATTGTTCACAGACTGGTCGGGCTCATCAGAATGACAAGACACTTCCGGTCTGCTGGTGATAGCATTTAATTGGGAAGAAACGCCCTACTGCCCCCTACTGACCAATGTGAATACTGATAAATGTGTAATGACAGCTCCAAAAACTAATTCAAACCACAAAATAAAATGAATAAATCAACACAAAAATGTGACACATTATGGGTGGGTCACATATGCATGTACAGTAGATGGCAGTACATTTACGGTAGACGAAAACTTGACTGCTGTTGTTGTGTGTTGGTACCGCGCTGGGAGGACGTTAATGAAACTGCCTAACAATAAACTCACATAAGAAACCAAGAACTCGCCCTCGATCATTAGCTGTTTATATTGTGGGAAAGCGGACGTGAGAACAGGCTGTCAACACGTCACTCAGGTCCGCATGGAGCTGGAGGGGGCGTGGCCTCCAGCTCCGCCTGAATTTCGGGAGATTTTCGGGAGAAAATGTGTCCCGGGAGGTTTTCGGGAGAGGCGCTGAATTTTGGGAGTCTCCCGGAAAATCCGGGAGGGTTGGCAAGTATGGTTTTGTGTACCTCTTTGATTTGTTCAAGATTAAATCATGTTCCTACCTGCAAGTCCTGTCCGGAGTCGTCCGTTTGCATCCAGGGAGAACGAACCGCGCAGTAAGCTGTGACCCACACGTAACACTGAACAAAGGTTGCGATCGCTGAAAATGAATAGCTACCAATAGTATTTTCGATATCAGATCTGTTTTCTGTAATATCATTTTATCATCATTGTTGATTTTAAAAATTGTGCTGTCGTAATTATTCATCGTAAACAACCATGAAAACAGTCATCTTTTTTTAGTCGATTAGTCATTTAACTCAGTGGTCCCCAACCACCGGTCCAGGCCGTGACGCATTTGCTACCGGTCCGCAGAGAAACATTAAATATTTATAAAAGACTGCATTTTCTCCGACTTAACTTTCTCCTGTCCCACTCGACGCACCAATAAGCTTGTTTATAGATGTGCAAATGTCAGGCTTGGTCAAAAGATGGGACTCAGATGCAGAGTAGGGAATAATTCAGCAGGCTTTTATTTCGAAAGCTTCCTTTCACCTCCAGAGTCAGGGCAATACAATATAGGCTATAACTAAACTAGTCGGCGAAAAAGGTTCCAAAAAAAAGAACACCCGAAAATCACTCCGAAAGAAGGAAAACACCGTATATTCTATGAAACTTATTATAAACACAAATTGCTTCAACGGGAGGAAGAAACAATGTCTTTGAAGCTTCTACACGGTCTCTAATCTAATACAGGTTAACAAAAAATGTCACTCAAAAATTGAGGAAAATGAAGAACTGTAAGAAAAACTGAAAACTCACCACTCTGGCTGTAAAAGTAAATAACACTATTTCACTCTGCTGAGGAGGAGAAAAAGAAAACTCTAAATATCAGCGATGTTAGATCCACTATGGACTGGACTCTCACTATTATGTTAGATCCTCTATGGACTGGACTCTCACTATTATGTTAGATCTACTATGGACTGGACTTTCAAAATATTATGTTAGATCCACTATGGACTGGACTCTCACTATTATGTTAGATCTACTATGGACTGGACTTTCGCAATATTATGTTAGATCCACTATGGACTGGACTCTCACTATTATGTTAGATCCACTATGGACTGGACTCTCATTATTATGTTAGATCCACTATGGACTGGACTCTCACTATTATGTTAGATCCACTATGGACTGGACTCTCACTATTATGTTAGATCCACTATGGACTGGACTCTCACTATTATGTTAGATCCACTATGGACTGGACTCTCACTATTATGTTAGATCTACTATGGACTGGACTTTCGCAATATTATGTTAGATCCACTATGGACTGGACTCTCACTATTATGTTAGATCCACTATGGACTGGACTCTCATTATTATGTTAGATCCACTATGGACTGGACTCTCAGTATTATGTTAGATCCACTATGGACTGGACTTTCACTATTATGTTAGATCCACTATGGACTGGACTCTCACTATTATGTTAGATCCTCTATGGACTGGACTCTCACTATTATGTTAGATCTACTATGGACTGGACTTTCAAAATATTATGTTAGATCCACTATGGACTGGACTCTCACTATTATGTTAGATCTAATATGGACTGGACTCTCACTATTATGTTAGATCCACTATGGACTGGACTCTCACTATTATGTTAGATCTACTATGGACTGGACTTTCACAATATTATGTTGGATCCACTATGGACTGGACTCTCACTATTATGTTAGATCTACTATGGACTGGACTTTCACAATATTATGTTAGATCCACTATGGACTGGACTCTCACTATTATGTTAGATCCACTATGGACTGGACTCTCACTATTATGTTAGATCTACTATGGACTGGACTTTCACAATATTATGTTATATCCACTATGGACTGGACTCTCACTATTATGTTAGATCCACTATGGACTGGACTCTCACTATTATGTTAGATCTACTATGGACTGGACTTTCACAATGTTATGTTATATCCACTATGGACTGGACTCTCACTATTATGTTAGATCCACTATGGACTGGACTCTCACTATTATGTTAGATCCACTATGGACTGGACTCTCACTATTATGTTAGATCTAATATGGACTGGACTCTCACTATTATGTTAGATCCACTATGGACTGGACTCTCACTATTATGTTAGATCTACTATGGACTGGACTTTCACAATATTATGTTGGATCAACTATGGACTGGACTCTCACTATTATGTTAGGTCCACTATGGACTGGACTCTCACTATTATGTTAGATCTACTATGGACTGGACTTTCACAATATTATGTTAGATCCACTATGGACTGGACTCTCACTATTATGTTAGATCCACTATGGACTGGACTCTCACTATTATGTTAGATCTACTATGGACTGGACTTTCACTATTATGTTAGATCCACTATGGACTGGACTCTCACTATTATGTTAGATCCTCTATGGACTGGACTCTCACTATTATGTTAGATCTACTATGGACTGGACTTTCAAAATATTATGTTAGATCCACTATGGACTGGACTCTCACTATTATGTTAGATCTACTATGGACTGGACTCTCACTATTATGTTAGATCCACTATGGACTGGACTCTCACTATTATGTTAGATCTACTATGGACTGGACTTTCACAATATTATGTTGGATCCACTATGGACTGGACTCTCACTATTATGTTAGATCTACTATGGACTGGACTTTCACAATATTATGTTAGATCCACTATGGACTGGACTCTCACTATTATGTTAGATCCACTATGGACTGGACTCTCACTATTATGTTAGATCTACTATGGACTGGACTTTCACAATATTATGTTATATCCACTATGGACTGGACTCTCACTATTATGTTAGATCCACTATGGACTGGACTCTCACTATTATGTTAGATCTACTATGGACTGGACTTTCACAATATTATGTTATATCCACTATGGACTGGACTCTCACTATTATGTTAGATCCACTATGGACTGGACTCTCACTATTATGTTAGATCCACTATGGACTGGACTCTCACTATTATGTTAGATCTAATATGGACTGGACTCTCACTATTATGTTAGATCCACTATGGACTGGACTCTCACTATTATGTTAGATCTACTATGGACTGGACTTTCACAATATTATGTTATATCCACTATGGACTGGACTCTCACTATTATGTTAGATCCACTATGGACTGGACTCTCACTATTATGTTAGATCCACTATGGACTGGACTCTCACTATTATGTTAGATCTAATATGGACTGGACTCTCACTATTATGTTAGATCCACTATGGACTGGACTCTCACTATTATGTTAGATCTACTATGGACTGGACTTTCACAATATTATGTTGGATCCACTATGGACTGGACTCTCACTATTATGTTAGGTCCACTATGGACTGGACTCTCACTATTATGTTAGATCTACTATGGACTGGACTTTCACAATATTATGTTAGATCCACTATGGACTGGACTCTCACTATTATGTTAGATCCACTATGGACTGGACTCTCACTATTATGTTAGATCTACTATGGACTGGACTTTCACAATATTATGTTAGATCCACTATGGACTGGACTCTCACTATTATGTTAGATCTACTATGGACTGGACTTTCACAATATTATGTTGGATCCACTATGGACTGGACTCTTACAATATTATGTCAGACCCACTCGACGTCCATTGCATCCGGTCTCCCCCATATGCGGTCCTCTCCAAGGTTTCTCATAGTCATTCACATCGACATCCCATTGGGGTTGCGAGTTTTTCCTTGCCCTTATGTGGACTCTGTACCGCGGATGTCGTTGTGGCTTGTGCAGCCCTTTGGGACACTTGTGATTTAGGGCTAAATGTAATAAACATTGAATATGATTCATTAGTATCGCGGTACTATACTAATCCCGGTATACCATACAACCCTAAAATACACAAAACAAGTGTCAACAGGCAACAAATGTTGGTTCAGCATAATATTACCTCTCTAAATAAACTGACATTGCCACTAAAACTTTAGGGGAGGGGTGCCCTGGCGAGACACGGCTACGTCTGTCAGGAGCCATGGAGGCGAAGGAGTCGGGGCGGGCATTTAGAGACGTTCTCCAAGCAGCAGGGCGGCCAGGCTTTGGCATGAATTGGCCGCCTGCTGGGCTGTTCCGTCTGTGCTGTAGGAGAGGCGCACGGGGGCACTCGGAACAACAACAACACAGCTCTGTGTGTGCACCATGACCGCACACGAGGAAAAGGATGAATTAGGTCAGCTTGGCTGGTCAAAAAGGATGAACACATCCACAGCAGGCCACTAAACACACATTATCCTCACTAGAATGCCCGTAAAACAGGAGCCAGACATTAATTGAGCGGTGCCGTCTCCATTTGGACGATCCCACTACTCGGTGTGGCGCTGCGTGTGGGAACATGTCCAGAGTGCACCTTCTTTGAGAAATATTATAGAGTTGTTTTCAGGAGGGATGCACAATAGAAATAATGCGCATTTGGTCGACGATGGCTTTTAATGCAATTGTTAAACCGTGATAATGCATGTTGATGACACATTCTAGCTGCGTCTCACAGATTCGACAGCGACAAGGGAACAACCGTGCCCTTAACGCACGGTTGCATTCTTGCAAGTGAACTAGCCGACAGAAAATTGAGAATGGACGCATTTTGGCTTAAAAACTAACGATAAATTAGTGTTGTCCCGGTACCAAAATTATGTTGGTACTTTTCAGTACTTTTCTAAATAAAGGGGACCACAAAAAATTGCATTATTGGCTTTATTTTAACAAAGAATCTTAGAGTACATTAAACATATGTTTCCTATTGCATGTTTGTCCTTAAATAAAATAGTGAATATACAAGACAACTTGTCTTTTATTAGTAAGTAAGCAAACAAAGGCTCATAATTTAGCTGCTGACATATTCAGTAACATATTGTGTCATTTATCATTCTATTATTTTGTCAACATTATTAAGGACAAGTGGTAGAAAATGAGTGATTAATCTTCTTGTTCATTTACTGTTAATATCTGCTTACTTTATGTTTTAACATGTTCTATCTACACTTCTGTTAGAATTTAATAATCACTTATTCTTCTGTTGTTTGATACTTTACATTAGTTTTGGATGATACCACAAATTCGGGAATCAATTCGATACCAACCCCTCCACCCCTTTTAAGGGGACGGGCAATATGTGCATTTGTATAGTTAGGAGGAGATGCCCCGTTAAGCGGGAAACATCCGATACCAAGTAGTTACAGGATCATACATTGGTCATATTCAAAGTCCTCATGTGTCCAGTGACATATTTCCTGAGTTTATAAACATAATATATATATTTTTTTAAACGAAAGAAGATGTTGTGATGCCAAAAAATATAGACGTAATTGCGATGAGGTGGCGACTTGTCCAGGGTGTACACCGCCTTCCCCCCGATTGTAGCTGAGATAGGCTCCAGATCCCCCCCCCCCCCCCCCCCCCCCTAAACATGTTGCACTACACACCGTAGAAGGAAACAATAAGCCATGCTAACCGCTAAGCTGAAGCTTTTGAATGTAAACAGAGGTGGGCAAAGCGATACAAATTTCAACAGTAACGGTACAAATTGTATTATTAGTTTAAGGTCAAGACTACAGTGGCTAGGTCAATATATTTTGTTATCACAAAATGTTTTCTCGTTTTTGTCATTGTTTACAAACTCTAGAACTAATCTGTCACTGTAAATGTACTAACTCCTGTTTACGTCATCATCTTTTTGCTTTTGCTCTATTCACCACTGTTGTAATTTATTAGCCTTGCTCACATACGTTATTTTAGTATTAGTTTTTATTTTTAGTTCATTGTTAATATGTATTTGTTTATTTTATCATATAGATATTAAAATCCCCCATTATAATAATAGTATCTGCGTGCGTCACTAGATCAGCGAAAAACTAATTCACTGATAAAGTCCGAATAGGGCCTGAGGGGCTGTAGATAACAGCCAGGTCGAGAGGTAGCAGTGTGACAGACATCATAGTAAGCACCTCAAATAATTTATATGTATTACTTAGGTTAAGGGTAAGGTTAAGGTTTTAATTGTATATTAATGCAACCCCTCCACTCCTTAAGGGGACGGGCAATATCTGCATTTGTATAGTTAGGAAGAGAAAAAGTGGGAAAATGTCATCTGGTTTAATGTGCCTTTTCATTTTAATTCCAATCTTTTAAAATTGAAATAAATATATTAAAAGAAGACAGCCTGCCGTTTCCTTTAACTTGGACACACACATCTATGCCTTTGGCCACTAACAGCCAGTAATTTCCAGGAGTTATCTCACCTTCTGAGTAGCCTCTGATTTACTAATGGTTTTGTGTAGAATAAATATTACATTTCAACATTTCTGTCAACAAAGATTTGCTTCAGCCTGCGACACAGTCATTTTGATAGTAGGCTATTATAGCTAATATAGACACTTACATCATGTGTTGCCTTCATTATAACACTTATATATGGCTTTTCTTTATTGTTTTTTGTATGTTTGGTCCAACATGGCTCATTCAACGTTCTGGGTCGGTAGTGGTAGTGGGCGAGGGTTAGTGGTAGCGAGTGAGGGGGTGTGTTGGGATCGGGCCTAAGTCGCACGTTGCAAAATGATTCATACAAAAGGTGGCGAGCACGGAGCGGATCAGCCACAGCAGCGGCGTTCCAACGCAGTGATGCCGGCCTGTCCTCTGTGTCACGACTTGCTGACTGGCCTTAATCGGAGTGCCGTCCCATCTTGTTAGGCGACGCCAGACGACGTCAATGACACCTCAAGTCTTTAATCAAGGCTAGAATCAATTGTGGTGCTGGCTGATTATAAAGCTGATCAACAGCAATATATTGTCACCTCCTAATCATCTAAACCAGTGTTTTTCAACCTTTTTTGAGCCAAGGCGTTGGAAAAATCCAGAGGCACACCACCAGCAGAAATCATTAAAAAACAAAACTCAGTTGACAGTAAAAAGTCGTTGTTGCAAATGTTGGATATGACTTTAAAACATAACCAAGCATGCATCAATATAGCTCTTGTCTCAAAGTAGGTGTCCTGTCACCTCCTGTCACATCACGCCCAGACTTATTTGGAGTTTTTCTGTCTGCAGTGTTTTAGTTCTTGTCTTGCGCTCCTATTTTGGTGGCTTTTTCCTTTTTTTTGGTATTTTCCTGTAGCAGTTTCATGTCTTCCTTTTGAGCGATATTTCCCGCATCTACTTTGTTTTAGCAATCAAGAATATTTCAGTTGTTTTTAATCCTTCTTTGTGGGGACATTGTTGACTGTCATGTCATGTTCGGATGTTCGTCTTTGCTCCACAGTAAATAAATAAATGATAAATGAGTTATACTTGTATAGCGCTTTTCTACCTTTTAGGTACTCAAAGCGCTTTTACACTATTTCCACATTCACCCATTCACAAACACATTCACACACTGATGGCAGGAGCTGCCATGCAAGGCCCTAACCACGACCCATCAGGAGCAAGGGTGAAGTGCCTTGCTCAAGGACACAACGGACGTGACTATGATGGTAGAAGGTGGGGATTGAAGCAGGAACCCTCAGGTTGCTGGCACGGCCACTCTCCCAACCGTGCCACACCGTTCCCAAGTAAGTAAGTAAGTCTTTGCTGTCGTCCAGCATTCTGTTTTTGTTTACTTTGTAGCCAGTTCAGTTTTAGTTTCGTTCTGCATAGCCTTTCAGAATCAGATTTAGAATCAGAATAGTTTTTATTGCCATTGTTTGAGGACGGGTTCACAAACTAGGAATTTTTCTTGGTGCAATCGTGCAACATAAAACACATATAACACAGATTTGGTAATAAAAAGAGCTGTAACTGAGCTATCAGATCTTGTTATTGCTCATGTGCCTGATGGCCGAGGGGAAAAACTGTTCAGGTGGCGGGAGGTGTGGGTCTGGATGGACTGTAGTCTCCTGCCTGAGGGAAGAGGGGAGAATAGTTTGTGTCCAGGGTGAGAAGAGTCAGCTGTGAAGCTTTCCTAAGCTTCAATGCCTTTTCTTAGGGGCGCTCACCTTTTGTTTATTTTTAGTTTAAGCATTAGACACCTTTTTACCTGCACGCTGCCTCCCGCTGTTTCCAACATCTACAAAGCAATTAGCTACCGGCTGCCACCTACTGATATGAAAGAGTATTACACGGTTACTCTGCCCAGCTCTAGACGGCACCGACACTCAACAACAATGTTGGAATAATTGTAAGTGGGGGGGGGGGGGGGGGGGGAAGATGAAGGTGTTCCTGTGTTCTTTCATGTATGGTAATCAACAGAAAGATATTGTTCTAACCCAAGGACTTCAAAGCGGAGAGAAGACAGAATCTGCCCAATTTCCAGACGACCTCTTTTTGAACTATTTTATGGACCTCTTTTTTAACTATTTTACAAACTCTTTTTGAACTGACCTTTTCTGTGAATTGTTTACGACCTTTTCTGTGAACTTTTTGCGACCTTTGTCCTTTGGAAACAGTGGTGGCCATGTGGTCGAGGAGGGTCCAAAATAAAAGAAGGAGGCGTGCAATCTTTTGGCAGAGCGTGCTGGGATACTGTGCGAGGGTACAGTGTGTCCAGGTGTTTCTCCTCAATTGAGTCCAAATTGAATTCTGTCTCTGTTTAATTCTTCTTGTTTAATAGATGTCGTCAGTGTTTGAACCTGACAAACAACAACATCATTCGCAGACTATAATTACTGGTTTGCAAAAAAAAATGTTTAACCCAATTAGGTGAAATGGTTGAAAAACACTGCTCTAAACAAACACGAGCGAGCCTCGTCACCCTGTTGGAGAATAACAAATTCTGCATTATCACCGGCATTTATGTCCCCTTCTTGCCCGCATGCAACTGGCATCACAAATGCATGGCTTGCGTAATCCGCTGCACTTCTACATCAAATGCTTTCCGTGCAAATATCACGTTTCACGGCCTCTCTCTGAAACGTCACGCTTGTTGCTTGAAAGACATCCATCAAGGCTGAGGATAAACAATCTAACGGCCCATCTCCAGCCCCTGATAACCCTCAACTGCTTTCTCGTCTACTTTCATGTGCTTTGTCTCTTTTTTATTTATTTCTTTTTTTATTTACCACCCATCGCCTCCCACCGCTCCCACCCCCGCCGCTTTAGAAGCTCATTACCTTGGCACGGAGGCTGAAATTATAACACGACTGGCGACGGCACTCGTTAGCGGTCTTGTCAATCCGCGGGCTCGATGCGGGCGGGGGGGGAAGCAATTGGCGGCTGGGGTCAGCGATGAAGATGTTCCTTCCCTATTCATCCATCACATCTTCCGGGAAATCAATTTCGGCTGCATCGGTGTCGCGGCGGCGATATGAAGGAGGAGGGGTACATCTTCTGAGACGAAGATGGAGAAGAGCGCTGGTTTCATTTAGATACGATCTAATCAACGTCAGTCATCTTGGCCTTTTTTTTTTCCCCCCCTTCAAAACCAACAATATTTCAAAACTGGTATATTTTTATTTGGACACACAAGTAGTATTAATAGCGCTGGAATTATCAACACATTCGCCCCTCGCCCCTCCATTGAAGTCCACGCCGCATGCTGGTGTGTTTCTCTTTGGCTGGTGGCAGGTGACACGGTGGCTCACTTTAAGGTTGCTTTCCTGCAGATGTCAGCTTCACGCTTCATTAGCGGTGTTTGGTTTACGGGACGCCGACGAGAAAGAGGATAAAAGACGGCGGGAAGGGAAGTAATTGGCAGCGAGTGTGTGTCCACGCACAATGGATACGTCTGTGAATGGCAGCTCTGCGCGGCGCACAGAGGTCAGGTGGGACGTCGTCAAGTGGAAGGAGGATGGAGCGCCACTTTGTGTGCATGGAAGCATGTACCAGTGTGTGTGTGTGCGTGTGCGCTTTCATTCCAGGAGATGTCATGCCGTTTGAGCAAACGTTTCTCCGTGAAGGCCATCGGCTGCCTGCTGCCGTTGCCGTCACCCCTGCTTGCATGAAGTCTGCCTGGTGCCAACGCATCCGAAGCTGCCAATGATGCCGGGTGCCTGCCTGAGCGCCACCCCACCTCCCTCGCCCTCTCAGCAGAGCAGATGTCACTCAATTGCCCTCCACCTCCTCCTTTGCAAAAAAAAAAAAAAAAAACTCACCATCCAAGCCTGTGACACCCCCAACAGGCGGCCACGCCGGCGTGCCAGGAAGGAGACGCCCGACGTGTGAAGCGCATTGACGGGCCCCGGCGAAGGAGGGGTGGCATGAGGGGAAGGCACAGCATGGGAGTGTTGTAGATTCTTCTCACCCCCTGCCATCCCCTCCCTCTCGGAGCCACCCACCTCTCACTTACAGACATTCGCCCATGCCACATGCACTGGCACATAAAGCCTGTGCACCATCTCCTCCCCGACTCACCCAAACCCCCTACCCCTTGCACTCCACCTCGCAAAAAGAGACACACTTTCTCCCGAGATGACACCCCCTGCAGGCCTTTGGAATATTCTAATTCTGTTTCCTAACTCTTATTGTGTGTGGAGTGTGCGACATGTGAATCATAATTAGCCGCTCTGGGGTGAGCGAAGAGCAAATGCCCCCCCCCCACCCCTCCTCGAACCACCCTTCCCAAAAAGGAAGGTTGGGGGAGGCACTACTGGGTGAAAATTGTACCCAAATATTCCATCCTTTTTTTTTTTACGTTTTGCCACAAAGGTGCATATTTAGCCCACCCACTTCTGCCGCTGACATCTTAAACACTCAAGGGCCACAACCACTAGGGGACCAACATTCTAATCAATGTTCCCTCTCATTTTTCATGTGTGTGAGTAAACGTAAAAACTCCCTGAGCATTCAGAGGAGCCCATGTGAGCAACATCAGACGTGCACACTGTGGCTACACCAGCAGCACACCTGTCCCAAATCTGACTAAATAACAAGTTCAATCTCCATCCATCCATCCATTTTCTACCGCTTGTCCCTTTCGGGGTGGCAGGGGGTGCTGGAGCCTATCTCAGCTGCATTCGGGCGGAAGGCGGGTACACCCTGGACAAGTCGCCACCTCATCGTAGGGCCAACACAGATAGACAGACAACATTCTCTTATTATTATAATCAAATGACAGCAGTCATTTCCATTTCTAATATAAGTGTTTAGGCCCACTTACAATGACAATAACAAAAAAAATTGTTTTTCATGAACTGTGTACTTGTATTGTTTGTCTGGGTGGAGGTCCTGCTTTGGAAATAATTTGTACCTCTTTCAGACATTGCATTTAGTTCCCATTAAAACATTCACATGTTGCACAATGAGATGTAAGCAGGGGATCATGTGTACATTCCTGCAACTTCCTGTTTGTAAAAAATATATTTTTATTAGTATTTATTTAATATACTAACAGCATTTCATGATTAATATTTGTAAACTAAGATTCCTAATAAATGACACGAGAATAAGCACACATTTGATTGGTAAATCATAGTGTAACGACCTGGAATGGCACTTTATGTGTGGTGTTGGAGTTGTCCGACTTTTTGTGTGGCTGCAAACGCATCACTGGCTAAGTGCCATATGTGCATGTGTTGGCGCAAGTGAGAAAGAGCGAGCGGCTGCTGTTGATATAACAAAGTTGATTTTGGTCTGGTTTGTACTGCAGAAAATGACCAGTTTTGCTAGATATAATTTTTTTTACTAATGTTTTGGTGATGTGTTTATGGCCGACAATAAAGAGTTTTGCTCAGTAAAGTGATCGATAGAATTCATGTCCTCAAAGCGTCTCGACAGACGTTACAATATTTGAACAATGATGACGAAAACTGTTTTCTCTGTCGTGTCCGTGTGTCGAAAATTGTTATGCGCTTATTTTTTTATTTGATTTTGTGCGTGGCATAGATTTGCCGTGCGCAGAGGACGCTTGAGCAGTGCGCAATTGCACAGGCGCGCACCTTAGAGGGAACATTGATTCTAATGGCCTGGGCTTTTTTACAGATGTTGAAGTACCGGTAGAGTGAAAAAATAAGTTGACTTTGTTATCTTTTTTTCCAAGATGGCGCAGCTGTAGTGGCTGCCGGTGGCAGGAGCTCTGTGCTCTTGTGTCATCCTTTTGTGTTCCTGATGTTTCCCTCTTGTTTTCATGTGGGTTTGTTTTTTTTGCCTTTTGGTTCTGGACCCTTTGGGACTGTGTGACAAGGGGTTGCACTTTCGTGACTTCGGCGATGCTTTTTTGTGAACTTCTGGATCTGCCTCCCGGGAGCCTTTTGGTCATGGAGACCAGCTGCTGGGTCTCTGCTGGAGCCTATCTCAGCTACAATCGGGCGGAAGGCGGGGTACACCCTGGACAAGTCGCCACCTCATCGCAGGGCCAACACAGATAGACAGACAACATTCACACTCACATCCACACACTAGGGCCAATTTAGTGTTGCCAATCAACCTATCCCCAGGTGCATGTCTTTGGAGGTGGGAGGAAGCCGGAGTACCCGGAGGGAACCCACGCAGTCACGGAGAGAACATGCAAACTCCACACAGAAAGATCCCGAGCCCGGTATTGAACTCAGGACGACTCAGGACCTTTGTATATTAACGTCCTTAAATCGTATCGACGATGACAAATACTGAATCGAATCAAACTGTTGTTAAAAACAAATCCTTACACAGATATTAAGATTAATATTATCCACTAATGATAATTCTACATGAATCAGCTAATCCCTATACTTTACACAATGAAGTAAAGGGTAACTTTACATATTTATAAATACATTTAAGTGAATTATGACAGGTGTATGATACGTTATACTAAATTTGTCGGCACTATTTTGAAAACAAAAACATCTTTGAACTTTGGTGACGATAAAACAAATAATTCAGGAGGGTTTAAAGGGGAACATTATCACGATTTCAGAATGGTTAAAACCATTAAAAATCAGTTCCCAGTGGCTTATTGTATTTTTCAAAGTTTTTTTCAAAATTTTACCCATCACGCAATATCCCTAAAAAAAGCTTTAAAGTGCCTGATTTTAACCACCCGTCCATTTTCCTGTGACGTCACATAGTGAAGCCAACACAAACAAACATGGCGGAAAGAACAGCAAGCTATAACGACAATAGCTCGGATTCAGACTCGGATTTCAGCGGCTTAAGCGATTCAACAGATTACAAATGTATTGAAACGGATGGTTGTAGTGTGGAGGCAGGTAGCGAAAACGAAATTGAAAAAGAAACTGAAGCTATTGAGCCATATCGGTTTGAACCGTATGCAAGCGAAACCGATGAAAACGACACGACAGCCAGCGACACGGGAGAAAGCGAGGACGAATTCGGCGATCACCTTCTAACCAACGATTGGTATGTGTTTGTTTGGCATTAAAGGAAACTAACAACTATGAACTAGGTTTACAGCATATGAAATACATTTGGCAACAACATGCACTTTCAGAGTGCAGACAGCCCAATTTTCATCAATTAATATATTCTGTAGACATACCCTCATCCGCGCTCTTTTCCTGAAAGCTGATCTGTCCAGTTTAAGGGACGGTGTGAGCCAAGACATCCAGGGGGTTTAGCTCGCTCGTCTGCGGGAACAAACTGCGGCCATTGCTTGCCGTGCTACCGAGGTCCTTTGTCCCTGAATTGCTCACACACTCCGGCAGATTCAATGGGGGTCTGGCGGCAGATTTCTTTGACTTTATCGTTGTAAATGCATCTGCTTTGAGTGTCGCAGGATATCCACACATTCTTGCCATCTCTGTCGTAGCATAGCTTTCGTGGGTAAAGTGTGCGGAACAAACGTCCAATTTCTTGCCACTTTGGCATCTTTGGGCCACTGGTGCAACTTGAATCCGTCCCTGTTGGTGTTGTTACACCCTCCGACAACACACCGACGAGGCATGATGTCTCCAAGGTACGGAAAACAGTCGAAAAAACGGAAAATAACAGAGCTGATTTGATTCGGTGTTTGAGAAAATGGCGGATTGCTTCCCGATTGCTCCGAGAGCGAATATTAGAAAGGCGTTTAATTCGCCAAAATTCACCCATTTTGTTTTTTCTGCAACATCAAGGTATACATTGACGCTTACATAGGTCTGGTGATAATGTTCCCCTTTAAGAATATTTTAGGGAGCCTTAAGACTCCCTCAAAAGGCCTAATGATGGCAATGGTTTGAAGGCTTGATGAAAATTATTATTATGAAACTAAACATAAAACTAATAAAGTAAATAATGTGGGCTTCTCAACATGTAATGCGACATCCACTGTGCTTCCCGGTTATCACTTTGGGAACACCGGATACAATGACTGATATGATAATCCCATTTTTTAAAAGTCAAAAATGTTATTGTGGTTTTTACATGTTTCATTTAAAAAGCTAGTTTCAATCAATCAAAGTTTATTTATGTAGCCCTTGTGCAATGGACGTCAAGTGGCTCTAGTTAATAATGTGAAAGTCCAGTCCATAGTGGGGCCCGCAGGAGATCATCTTGAGTGGAGACAAGTCAGCAACGTCCCCAACTCATGCACAGATGAGTGGTCCACCCTGGGTCCCGACTTTGAACAGCTTGCACAGCATCTGTGGTAATTTAATAACCTCTCCACGCAATAGAGGGGGGCAGAGCATAAAAGAGACGGCAGATCAACTGTTCTAAAAGGGGGGTTTATTTAAAGGCTAGCATGTACAAATGAGTTTTAAGATGGGACTTAAATGCTACTTGATTGTTTCAACCAAATTAAGTCAATATGTTGATTTTTAGTGCATGTAATACTGTGTGTGGGTATGCGGGTCAGAGATGGCTTTGTGTGGGGTGGGTTGTCCTTCAGAGTCCAAAAATAATAATAAATTAAAACTGCAAGTAGCGATGGACGGGACCGACTTTGACGGCACATAAAATCCAAACCGGAGCAGTAATTAACACTCTTTCGTCAACTTTTAATCAGAAGGGTTCAATCTCTCTCCTGTGCTAGTTTGAAGCCGACACAACAAACGCGCTCGGAGGAGATAATGTTTGAAAAAAGTTGACCGGTTTTTACAAAACTTTTGTTTTGAAGGGGTAATTGCAAACTTCCTGTTGATTTTTGCTGGGAGTTGTCAATACATGAAGTGTAGGTCTAAGTGAGACCTACACAGAGGTTGTTTCATGTCTCTAAAACATTCCTACTGGATGTTACAGGCAGTTTTGTCTGAGTTTTCTCCCTAAGAGCAGTTGTGTCTGTGTTTGAGCGCAATTGTTTCTGTGTTGAGCGCAATTTTGAGTTTTGGGGTTGGGTTTTTTCATTATATCGCAATTTTCGCCAGTCCTGATGTGAGTGTCCAGTTTGGTGAGTTTTGAAGCATGTTAAAAGGGTCAAATTATAGATCAAAGAGGCAAAAGTGACAGTTTTTACTAAATTTTTGTTTTGAAGGGGGAATTGCCAACTTCCTGTTGATTTTTGCTAAAATATGTAAATGTAGGAAATCTAGGTCTAAGGCAGACCTACAGTACATGGAGGTTTCATATCTCTACGACATTCCTACCGGAAGTTACAAGTAGTTTTAAATAAATAAATGGGTTGTACTTGTATAGCGCTTTTCTACCTTCAAGGTACTCAAAGCGCTTTGACACTACTTCCACATTTACCCATTCACACACACATTCACACACTGATGGAGGGAGCTGCCATGCAAGGCGCTAACCAGCACCCATCAGGAGCAAGGGTGAAGTGTCTTGCTCAGGACACAACGGACATGACGAGGTTGGTACTAGGTGGGGATTGAACCAGGGACCCTCGGGTCGCGCACGGCCATTCTTCCACTGCGCCACGCCGTTTTGTCTGTGTTTTTTCCTAGGGGGCGCTAGAGTGCAACTTTTAGTATTGGGGTTTGTTTTATTGATTAGATGGCAATTTTTGCCAGTCCTGATGTGTGTGTCAAATATGGTGAGTTTTGAAGCATGTTAAGGGGGTCAAATTACAGCACAAAGAGGCGGCGGAATAATAATAATAAAACCTTACAATTACAATAGGATCCTCTGTCCCAAAGGGACATTGCGGTCTCTAATAAGTAATAATTGAGACCAAAATAGTGGCACAAAGAAAATCTTGTTTAGGGCCAGACAAAGCCCTAATCTCACATACCGCCTACGATACAATTTAACTAGCCTTCCTCCATAAATCTTGCCATATTTCAACAAGCTTGCTAGCTGCAGGGACTGAAGATAATGGGACTGAGGTGATGCTTAAATCCCAACAAACCATGGAAGCTCAGGTAATTAGTGGATGGGATCCCTACTGTGGGCACTAAGGATGAGAGCTATCAGGAGAACTGAAACATCACATCTTTGATTTCACACAGCTGAACCAAAACAGACTCAAGTTTTTGTGCAGAAAGTATCCATGTTTTATGATGGCCCAACACAGATTTGTAAGTAATTACCTGCTTAAAGAGGCATTAGTGTCTTTTTATTGTTTTGGTTGACCGGGCCCAGCGTCATTTGCTTCTCTCAATTAGATCCCCCGACTTCAGTGACATTTTGCACATGGTTTCACAGCCGTGTCAGAGGAGCCAGCCAAAGCCCAGTCCTTCTATTGAGCCCTCATTAGGTCCAACAATATACTTCCCTGCCATCCAATTAGACATGATTAATGAGCAGAAGAGGTCACTGGCAAGGTATTGTGTCTTCAGGGGGAGAGTTGGTCAAGGGGCCCATGGGAGCTCTGACCTTCAATTGGGTCAATTCTAACCACTTTCTTATTGTAGATGATTGTCGACCAAAAAGTAGAGGAAACAAGGTGATGATCCGATTTCAGCTATTTGATTCAGAAAGGCAAAATGGAGACAAGGTGACAAAGATCGTTAAGTATGAACTCCATTTTCAATGAACTCCAATATTCTGTTACACTTTAAATACATAATTTGGAGAACATCATCAACTCAAACTTATCACCTTTTGGTAAGAAATAAAACAGATTAAAAGATAAGTAGATCGTACAGAAGGAGAAAATTGACTTGATCAGGTTAAACTCGCATAAAAAAACTACTTTTCAAGACTATAAAGTCAAAGACTACAATCAGGCATACTTGCCAACCTTGAGACCTCCGATTTCGGGAGGTGGGGGGAGGGGGGGTGGGGGTGGGCATGGTCGGGGTGGGACGGGGGCGTGGTTGGGGGCGTGGCTGAAAGGGGAGGAGTATATTTATAGCTAGAATTCACCAAGTCAAGTATTTCATATATAAGAAATACTTGACGTTCAGTGAATTCTAGCTATATATATATATATATATATATATATATATTATTACTTATATATATATATATATATATATATATATATATATATAAAATAAATACTTGAATTTCAGTGTTCATTTATTTACACATATACACACACATAACACTCATCTACTCATTGTTGAGTTAAGGGTTGAATTGTCCATCCTTGTTCTATTCTCTGTCACTATTTTTCGAACCATGCTGAACACCCTCTCTGATGATGCATTGCTGTGTGGCAGGCACAAAAGTGCTTTCATCAAATGCACTAGATGGCAGTATTGTCCTGTTTAAGAGTGTCACAATATTGCTGTTTACGGCAGACGAACTGCTTTACGGTATACAAAAAAGTGACTGCTGTTGTTGCCACGCTGGGAGGACGTTAATGAAACTGCCTAACAATAAACCCACATAAGAAACCAAGAACTCGCCCTCCATCATTCTATAGTTATAACGTGATTGGGCAGGTACGCTTTTTTATATTGTGGAGGACCTGAGTCCGCCTGAATTTCGGGAGATTTTCGGGAGAAAATTTGTCCCGGGAGGTTTTCGGGAGAGGCGCTGAATTTCGGGAGTCTCCCGGAAAATCCGGGAGGGTTGGCAAGTATGCAATCAGGACCTCCAACCAGGTAGGTCTTTATTGTCATCGCACAATGGCAACAAAACTTAGTTTTCAGCACAAACCCGTTAAAGATTAGACAAACAAACAGTGTACAGGGTTACAGAACAGGAACGCCGATGGTTCTCCACAAGGCGCCCCGCAAAAGATGGGGAAAAAGGTCAACGCTGGGGGAGGATGAGTAAAAAAATACAACCCAGACTGGGCCCCTCTTAAGAGCCCAGTCTGGATTGTATTTTTTTACTCACCGATTTCCTGTTTCTATCTGATACTTTTCTGCAGAGGTGGGTAGTAACACGCTACATTTACTCCGTTACATCTACTTGAGTAACTTTTGGGATAAATTGTACTTCTAAGAGTAGTTGTAATGCAACATACTTTTACTTTTACTTGAGTATATTTATAGAGAAGAAACACTACTTTTACTCCGCTACTTTTATCTACATTCAGCTCGCTACTAGCTACTAATTTTTATCGATCTGTTAATGCACGCTTTGTTTGTTTTGGTCTGTGAGACAGACCTTCATAGTGCCTGCGTTTCAACAAATACAGTCACTGGTGATGTTCACTCCGTTCCACCAATCAGATGCAGTCACTGGTTACGTTGGACCAATCAAACAGAGCCAGGCGGTCACATGACCTGACTTAAACAAGTTGAAAAACGTATTGGGGTGTTACCATTTAGTGGTCAATTGTACGGAATATGTACTGTACTGTGCAATCTACTAATAAAAGTTCCAATCAATCAATCAAAAATGTGAAGGAAAAAAGACCCTTTTTTATTTCAACCGTACTTCCCGTCAAAAGCCTAAAGACTGACTGCACAGTTCCTGTCTTCACAATAAAAGTGCCGCTCCATCGCGCCTGCGCTTTCAAAATAAGAGTCTCCGAAAGCCAGCTAGCAAGCTACGGAGTTTGCCGCCAATGTATTTCTCGTAAAGTGTATAAAAACGAATATGGAAGCTGGACAAATAAGATGCAAAAAAAACAACCTCTTTCATGTGGTATTAGACAGAAAGGAGGACTTTTTTTCTCCTCCATTTGAAAATGTGGACGTTATCATCACTACTGTCTGATTACAATCAATGCAAGTCATCAGAATCAGGTAATACACCAACTTATATTCTTGTCTTCATGAAAGAAAGGAATCTATATGTGTTAAACATGCATGTATATTCATTAAAACACCTTTAACATGTAAACAAAAACGGCAAAATAAATATATATAAATTATATACTGTATATATCAATGTATGTATATATATATATATATATATATATATATATATATATATATATATATATGATATGTGTGTGTATGTTACTCATTAGTTACTCAGTACTTGAGTAGTTTTTTCACAACATACTTTTTACTTTTACTCAAGTAAATATTTGGGTGACTACTCCTTACTTTTACTTGAGTATTAAATCTCTAAAGTAACAGTACTCTTACTTGAGTACAAATTCTGGCTACTCTACCCACCTCTGCTTTTCTGTGAGTATTAGTGCTTAAAAAACCTGATCGTTCGGCAAGGGCAGGGGTCGGCATAATCTGTTTGGAGCCGCGAAAAATTAAAAGCCTTATATATAAGTGTTATAATGAAGGCAAGACATGATGTAAGTGTCTTTATTAGCTATATTAGCCTACTATCAAAGGGTGACGCAAATTTTCATTGACAGAAATGTTTAATATTTATTCGAAACATTTTTGCAACATTGGAAATCCTTAGTAAAATGGAAGCTTCTCACAGGATGAGATAACTTCTGGAAATTACTGGCTCAGAATGGTATAGATGTGTGTGTCCAAGGCAGGTTGTCTTCTTCTAATGGATTTATTACAATCTTTGCTAGCCTAAATAGCATGTTGGCATCAATTAGCTTGCAGTCATGCATTCACCAAATATGCCTGATTAGGCATAAGCAATCCAGCAAACCAATAAAATCAACAACGCTCACCTTTTGTGCATTCATGCACATCAAAAAACATTTGGTGGACAAAATGAGACAAAGAAGGAGTGGCATAAAACACGTCTTTCTGTGGCACCATCGGAGAAAGTTGTGCATGTAAAAAAACTACGATGAGTTCAAGGATCGCTGAAATTAGTAGGAAAAAACGATGCTTGCTAAATAATGTCATCAGTTAAGCATGTGTAAAATAAACAGTGGGATTTCTAACAATTAGGTAGGTTTGTGTCATGTTTGTTCTCCTACAGAAAATATATTAAAACAAACATCTCACATCACACATCTCTGAAAGAGGTCCACGGAGCCACTAGGGCGGCGCTAAAGAGGTTGCTGACCCCTGTTAGGAGTCATGTATAATAATGTACCAATAAGAGGCAGAAAATATCATGTTCATGAAGAACAGGAGACATAATTTTGTTTGACAAATGTAAACAAGTGTGTCTGTTTGATCTGCAGTGGGGGGGGTTGGTTGATATCAGCACTTCAGTCATCAACAATTGCATCATCTGAGAAATGGAAATTGAAACAGTGTAGGTCTGACTTTGTAGGATATGTACAGCGAGCAGTGAACATAGTGAGTTCAGAAAGCATAAGAACAATTATATACATTTGATTATGTACATTTGATTATTTACAATCCGGGGCGGTGGGATGTGGAGGGGGTAGGGGCTTAATCTAGGGTTGAAGTTGCCTGGAGGTGTTCTTTTAGTGCACTTTTGAAGGAGGATAGAGATGCACTTTCTTTTACACCTGTTGGAAGTGCATTCCATATTGATGTGGCATAGAAGGAGAATGAGTTAAGACCTTAGTTAGATCGGAATCTGGGTTTAACGTGGTTTGTGGAGCTCCCCCTAGTGTTGTGGTTATGGCGGTCATTTACGTTAAGAAAGTAGTTTGACATGTACTTCGGTATCAGGGAGGTGTAGCGGATTTTATAGACCAGGCTCAGTGCAAGTTGTTTTACTCTATCCTCCACCCTGAGCCAGCCCACTTTGGAAAAGTGGGTAGGAGTGAGGTGTGATCTGGGGTGGAGGTCTAGAAGTGACTAGCTTGTTCTGGGATCTTTGGAGTCTAGATTTGAGGGTTTTGGAGGTGCTGGGGTACGTAATCGAAAAAGGCTTGAATGAGAGTTCCCGCTAGAATCTTCATGGTGCTTTTGTTGACCAGAGAGGAGATTCTGTAGAGAATTCTCGTTCGTTGGTTGACCTTTTTGATTAACTTGGTTGCCATTTTATCACATAATAGAGCATGATGAAGTGAACACGACTGACAAACTAGTTCCAGAGTTATTTCACAGTGGTCATCAGATTAATAGCCTGAGGGAAGAAACTGTTCTTAGGATGAGTTGTTTTGCGGTACGGTGATTTGTGACACCTGTCGGAGGGGAGGGGTTTGAGTTGTTTGTGACCAGGGTGTGAGGGTATGCAGTGATGCTACCTATCTGTTTCCTGACCCTGGATGGAGGGGAAGGCCGACACCAATGATCTTTTTCTGCAGTCCTAATTGTCCGTTGCATTCTGTGTCTGTCCAGCTTGGTTGCAGATTCAGGCTATGTCTACACTAAGTCGTTTAACCCTTTAAACGGTAAAATATTTAGCCTAAGCCCCGTTTAGCCACACTAAACCAGCGTTTAAGGTACCCCTCCTCAGACAAATTTTTACACGGGTAAGTGCGCCATGTATTTCTTGAATCTCCGGCACTTAGCTTTGTATGGACTCACTGATTGTTCACAAACTGAGTTCGGAGAGGAAGTGGCGCCAGAAAGACCGCACCCCACACAGGAAGTGATGTCAGAAAGAACGCGCCACAGCCAGCTTCATAATAAAGAGGTTTCGTAACTCGGAGCTAACCACTGA
This sequence comes from Nerophis lumbriciformis, assembly GCF_033978685.3. Classification (NCBI taxonomy): domain Eukaryota; kingdom Metazoa; phylum Chordata; class Actinopteri; order Syngnathiformes; family Syngnathidae; genus Nerophis; species Nerophis lumbriciformis. The sequence continues at coordinate 1,007,253 of NC_084570.2, read as the reverse complement.
AAATAAGGAGGCGAGTCATCCAGACATGCTCGTGTTTCTCCTCCTTCTACATGTACAGACGCTTGTGGAAATTAAGAGAAAGTGATTGCAGCTATTTGGGATACAACACTTCTCAGACGGCAAGAGAACTTTCCAATGCCAGCTGTGATTCTACTTAGCGAAGAATGGATGCGAGTGCTATTGTGATAAAAAAAAGGTAGCCATCGAGGGAAGACTACGGAAAACATCAAATGCATTTGGACTGGCAAATCAGACTGTATCAGTTATTGTCCGACATGTATGTTGCGGACTCAACGTCTAGGTCCAGAGTATATAAAGTCACCAACTTGTTTAAGTGGGGGTCCACGTAAATCAATTCATGGCATGTTAATACACTGACTCACAACATCCGGATTCCCATCATGCATTGCTTCAAAACTACGGCAAGTAGTAATGTCCAAAAAAAAGAGCGTGACAGAGAATAGAACGAGGATGGACAATTCAACCCTAAACTCACTCCTTTCCTGCAAATTAAATGTCACAGATGCTGCCCATACCTGTGCTCCTTCAAAGGCTGTGCTACTGGCTGCAAAGCATTGCACTTTCAAATACAACAATGAGTAGAGGAGTGTTATGTGTGTGTGTATATGTGTAAATAAATGAACACTGAAATTCAAGTATTTCTTTTATGTATATATGTATATAAAAGAAATACTTGAATTTCAGTGAATTATAGCTATAAATATGCTCCTCCCCCTCAACCCTGCCACCCACCCCGACCCCGCCCACCTCAAACCCCCGAATTCGGAGGTCTCAAGGTTGGCAAATATGGTAGTAGGTCACGTTGCGCCGCAGGGGTGAAAGGGTCTTAAACGGTGGCATTGTTGTGTGTGGACACGGATAAGGTGTAAGTGTAAACGGGGCCTCAAACAATGTTCCCTCTGAGGTGCGCGCCTGTGCAATTGCGCACTGCTCAAGCGTCCTCTGCGCACGGCAAATCTGTGCCACGCACAAAATCAAATAAAAAAATAAGCGCATAACAATTTTCGACACGACACGGACACGACAGAGAAAACAGTTTTTGTCGTCATTGTTCAAATGTTGTAACGTCTGTCGAGACGCTTTGAGGACATGAATTCTATCCATCACTTTACTGAGCAAAACTCTTTATTGTCGGCCATAAACACATCACATTAAGAGTGTTACTAAAACGGCCTTCTTTCATCTCCGTAATATCGCTAAAATTCGTTCTATTTTATCCACTAGCGACGCTGAGATCATTATTCATGCGTTCGTTACGTCTCGTCTCGACTACTGTAACGTATTATTTTCGGGTCTCCCTATGTCTAGCATTAAAAGATTACAATTGGTACAAAATGCGGCTGCTAGACTTTTGACAAGAACAAGAAAGTTTGATCATATTACGCCTATACTGGCTCACCTGCACTGGCTTCCTGTGCACTTAAGATGTGACTTTAAGGTTTTACTACTTACGTATAAAATACTACACGGTCTAGCTCCATCCTATCTTGCCGATTGTATTGTACTATATGTCCCGGCAAGAAATCTGCGTTCAAAGAACTCCGGCTTATTAGTGATTCCCAGAGCCCAAAAAAAGTCTGCGGGCTGTAGAGCGTTTTCTATTGGGGCTCCAGCACTATGGAATGCCCTCCCGGTAACAATTAGAGATGCTACCTCAGTAGAAGCATTTAAGTCCCATCTTAAAACTCATTTGTATACTCTAGCCTTTAAATACCCCCCCCTTTTTATACCAGTTGATCTGCCGTTTCTTTTCTTTTCTCCTCTGCTCCCCCCTATCCCTTGTGGAGGGGGGACACAGGTCCAGTGGCCATGGATGAAGTGCTGGCTGTCCAGAGTCGGGACCCGGGGTGGACCGCTCGCCTGTGCATCGGTTGGGAACATCTCTGCGCTGCTGACTCGTCTCCGCTCGGGATGGTGTCCTGCTGGCCCCACTATGGACTGGACTCTTACTATTATGTTGGATCCACTATGGACTGGACTCTCACAATATTATGTCAGACCCACTCGACATCCATTGCATTCGGTCTCCCCTAGAGGGGGCGGGGTTACCCACATATGCGGTCCTCTCCAAGGTTTCTCATAGTCATTCACATCGACGTCCCACTGGGGTGAGTTTTTCCTTGCCCTTATGTGGGCTCTGTACCGAGGATGTCGTTGTGGCTTGTGCAGCCCTTTGAGTCACTTGTGATTTAGGGCTATATAAATAAACATTGATTGATTGATCACCAAAACATTAGTAAAAAAAATTATATCTAGCAAAACTGGTCATTTTCTGCAGTACAAACCAGACCAAAAGCAACTTTGTTATATCAACATCAGCCGCTCGCTCTTTCTCACTTGCGCCAACACATGCACATATGGCACTTAGCCAGTGATGCGTTTAGAGCCACACAAAAAGTCGGACAACTCCAACACCACACATAAAGTGCCATTCCAGGTCGTTACACTATGATTTACCAATCAAATGTGTGCTTTTATTAGGAATCTTAATTTATAAATATGAATCATGAAATGCAGTTAGTATATTAAATAAATACTAATAAAAATATATTTTTTACAAACAGGAAGTTGCAGGAATGTACACATGATCCCCTGCTTACATCTCATTGTGCAACATGTGAATGTTTTAATGGGAACTAAATGCAATGTCTGAAAGGGGTACAAATTATTTCCAAAGCAGGACCTCCACCCAGACAAACAATACAAGTACACAGTTCATGAAAAACAATATTTGTTGTTATTGTCATTGTAAGTGGGCCTAAACACTTATATTAGAAATGGAAATGACTGCTGTCATTTGATTATAATAATTATAGAATGTTGTCTGTCTATCTGTGTTGGCCCTGCAGTGAGGTGGGGACTTGTCCAGGGTGTACCTCGCCTTCCGCCCGAATGCAGCTGAGATAGGCTCCAGCACCCCCCGCGACCCCGAAAGGGACAAGCGGTAGAAAATGGATGGATGGATGGAGATTGAACTTGTTATTTAGTCAGGTTCAGGACAGGTGTAGCCACAGTTGTTGCTCACATGGGCTCCACTGAATGCTCAGGGAGTTTTTGCGTTTGCTCACACACATGAAAAATTAGAGGGAACATTGGCCTCAAACCAACATTTGAAAATAAATGAGCAGCACTTTTGTAAGATATCCTACAAAATCAACGGCAATATGCACAGGTTAGTTTGATGCTATTTGCTTGAATCACGAGGCTAGAGTCAGGTATTTTAGAGATACAAGAAGCCAGTACAATCCTATAAATGTAATAAATGTAAGCAATTTTACAATTTAGCGTGCATTCTTACCTACAAGATGTTATAAGTCGTACAGATTTCCCCTGGAGCCGTCCACTGGCATTACTGCGTGATATACAGTAATACAACGAGTCATAAAAGGGGGGTTGCTTCAGCAAACACAGCCGTGAAGCTTTTCACAATCCAAAATATTGTTTTATTCATAGCAGGGTGCACCGGGGACTCCTGCGTAAATAACAGGATGCACGCGGAGGTAACAACAGTTAAATAGAAATATTGAATGTACACCAGCCACCAGCATACAGTAAAGTTGATTTCTATAATTATTTTACTGGCTCTTTGTTCTCGTGCATGGACTCCGGGCTTTGCAATGCTGGCACCCAGCAGGGCATCTCTATTTAAATGACTATATTTTGCCATAAAACCCTGCTTTTTCACAGATCCCACATCCAGGCACATTACATTAGACGCGAGGTGGCGGCTATCTGTGCCGCCAACAAGCGGTGCTGCGCTCTAAATGGGATGCGTGCATGTGAAATGTGAGTTTTGTGGGTTGAGAGGCAATTTAGAGAAGGCAAAAAAAAAAAAACAGTGTTATCATCGCACATTAGCCCGGGACATATATGTGCAATATGCACACGAGGATAGGCGCAGTCGCAGTCAAGGTCAGAGTGGGCAGAAATAACTATCATCACAATTACTCTCAGGATAATTTCACATATTTTGTTCTCGGGGGGCAGCCGGAACACGTTTGACGACAGGCGAAGAGTCATTCCCCTGTTGCAACGGCGCCGCTCAAAGTGACACGTGCGTGCTAGCAAAATGCTAATCAAACAAACCCATTTCACCCTCAACAGCGAAAGCAAACAAATGGGCCTCAACTTTCCCATTCAAGACAGAATGACAGCGGCGAAAGAAAAAAAACAGCGAGGGGGGGAAAACGCGGCGCTTCTTTTATTCGCGATACGTCAGCCGCAGCACGCTTCTGTTGGAAATATCAACTTCAGAAAAAAAAAGAAAAAAAAAAAAAAAAAAGACATGCGTTTTGTCTGCCTTTGTTGGGCAGGGCTTGATATGCTGCCTGGGCCTTTCAAGCCATTTGTTCGACTGGGTTCCTCTCCATGTTGCATGTGCAGATGAGGTTTCAAGCAACAAGCAGCGTGAAGACACGGGGACGCTATTATGGGGAAAGGATGACAACATGCACGTAAAGAGGATGTAAAGAAGGCGATGCAGATTGGAAGGAGTGCGATAGAAGTGATGAGCGACCGCAGTGATGTGTGACATCCATGCCACACTGCAAAAAGTCAGCGTTCAAAAACAAGAAAAAAAAAATACAAAAATGAGGGGTATTTTATTTAAACTAAGCAAAATTATCTGCCAATAGAACAAGAAAATTTGGCTTTTCAAAACAAGTCAAATTACCTAACATCAAAGAACCCAAAAATAGCTTAAAAAAGTATATTCTCACTAATAACAAGTGCATTTTTCTTGGGAGAAAAAAAAAAAGAGAGACTTTTTTTGCTCAAATGTTCTTAAATGAAGTAAATGCTAGTGCCATTATCTTGACATAATGATATGTGCTCGACATTACATTTCTTGAAACCAGCAAACTTATACTAAAAACTAATTTATTGTTCTTAATGGAAAGGCAACAAGGCAAGCGCTTGTTACTCTCGGGGTCTCCTAGCCGCTCAGGCAGATCATATTGTCTAAAAATGCATTTTTCCATGGATAACATGACATCATCGCGCCAAGTGCGTGCTCTTTCAGTCAATTAGTGCGCATATATACAGCCCGGCCCTCGGCCAAATTTTTTTTAATTGTAATTTTGAGGAATTTATCTGAATGTGCATGAACTATTTCTGTTCAAAATTGTTAGAAATGTTAAATGTTTAAATATTAACTGTCAGTTTACTGTACTGTGCCAACTGTACTACTATATGAGTACCTATTTTCTATTGTTTCATTGAAAATAAAACAGCAAAGTCCATCCGTTTTAATTATGAGACAAAATTGTGTCAAAGTCATGATTTTTTTTTTTCAAGCTTGAAGTAAGAAATTATTATTAAAAAAGTAGTTTTATACTTGTGAGTGTTGATGACACAGCTTTGCAACAGTTGATATTCTAGTTTCAAGCATGTTTTACTCAATATAGGTCATCAAATCTCAGCAACAAGCTGTAATATCTTACTGAGATCATTTAGGACCAAAACCCTTAAAACAAGTAAAACACTCTAACATAAAATCTGCTTAGTGAGAAGAATGATCTTATCAGACAAAAAATAAGCAAATATCACCCTTATTTGAGATATTTCATCTTACCGGAACTTAGATTTCAGTTTTTGCAGTGCAGGGACGCTATTATGGGGAAAGAATGACAACATGCACGTAAAGAGGATGTAAAGAAGGCGATGCAGATTGGAAGGAGTGCGATAGAAGTGATGAGCGACCGCAGTGATGTGTGACATCCATGCCACACTGCAAAAAGTGAGTGTTCAAAAACAAGAAAAAAAAAATACAAAAATGAGGGGTATTTTATTTAAACTAAGCAAAATTATCTGCCAATAGAACAAGAAAATGTGGCTTGTCAAGACTTTCCAAAACAAGTAAAATTAGCAAACCTCAATGAACCCAAAAATACCTTAAAAGGGAACGTTATCACCAGACCTATGTAAGCGTCAATATATACCTTGATGTTGCAGAAAAATATATATATATATATTTTTTTAACCGATTTCCGAACTCTAAATGGGTGAATTTTGGCGAATTAAACGCCTTTCTATTATTCGCTCTCGGAGCGATGACGTCACAACGTCATTTTCTCAAACACCGAGTCAAATCAGCTCTGTTATTTTCCGTTTTTTCGACTGTTTTCTGTACCTTGGAGACATCATGCCTCGTCGGTGTGTTGTCGGAGGGTGTAACAACACCAACAGGGACGGATTCAAGTTGCACCAGTGGCCCAAAGATGCGAAAGTGGCAAGAAATTGGACGTTTGTTCCGCACACTTTACCCACGAAAGCTATGCTACGACAGAGATGGCAAGAATGTGTGGATATCCTGCGACACTCAAAGCAGATGCATTTCCAACCATAAAGTCAAAGAAATCTGCCGCCAGACCCCCATTGAATCTGCCGGAGTGTGTGAGCAATTCAGGGACAAAGGGCCTCGCTAGCACGGCAAGCAATGGCGGCAGTTTGTTCCCGCAGACGAGCGAGCTAAACCCCCTGGATGTCTTGGCTCACACCGTCCCTTATGCCACCGAAGATGATCAAGAGAAGAATATCGACCTTAGCTTCCCTGGCCTGCTGACATCAACTCCAAAACTGGACAGATCAGCTTTCAGGAAAAGAGCGTGGATGAGGGTATGTCTACAGAATATATTAATTGATGAAAATTGGGCTGTCTGCACTCTCAAAGTGCATGTTGTTGCCAAATGTATTTCATATGCTGTAAACCTAGTTCATAGTTGTTAGTTTCCTTTAATGCCAAACAAACACATACCAATCGTTGGTTAGAAGGCGATCGCCGAATTCGTCCTCGCTTTCTCCCGTGTCGCCGGCTGTCGTGTCGTTTTCGTTGGTTTCGCTTGCATACGGTTCAAACCGATATGGCTCAATAGCTTCAGTTTCTTCTTCAATTTGGTTTTCGCTACCTGCCTCCACACTACAACCATCCGTTTCAATACATGCATAATCTGTTGAATCGCTTAAGCCGCTGAAATCCGAGTCTGAATCCGAGCTAATGTCGCTATAACTTGCTGTTCTATGCGCCATGTTTGTTTGTATCGGCATCACTATGTGACGTCACAGGAAAATGGACGGGTGTATATAACGATGGTTAAAATCAGGCACTTTGAAGCTTTTTTTAGAGATATTGCGTGATGGGTAAAATTTTGAAAAAAACTTTGAAAAATAAAATAAGCCACTGGGAACTGATTTTTAATGGTTTTAACCCTTCTGAAATTGTGACAATGTTCCCCTTTAAAATAAGTATATTCTCACTAATAACAAGTGCACTTTTCTTGGTAGAAAAAAAAAAGAGAGACTTTTTTTTGCTCAATATGTTGAAAAATATTCTTAAATGAAGTAAATACTAGTGCCATTATCTTGACATAATGATATGCGCTCGGCATTACATTTCTTGAAACCAGCAAACTTATACTAAAAACTAATTTATTGTTCTTAATGGAAAGGCAACAAGGCAAGCGCTTGTTACTCTCGGGGTCTCCTAGCCGCTCAGGCAAATCATATTGTCTAAAAATGCATTTTTCCATGGATAACATGACATCATCGCGCCAAGTGTGTGCTCTTTCAGTCAATTAGTGCGCATATATACAGCCCGGCCCCCGGCCAACATTTTTTTGTAATGTAATTTTGAGGAATTTATCTGAATGTGCATGAACTATTTCTGTTAAAAATTGTTAGAAATGTTAAATGTTTAAATATTAACTGTCAGTTTACTGTACTGTGCCAACTGTACTACTATATGAGTACCTATTTTCTATTGTTTCATTGAAAATAAAACAGCAAAGTCCATCCGTTTTAATTATGAGATACAATTGTGTCAAAGTCATGATTTTTTTTTTTCATGCTTGAAATAAGAAATGATTACTTTAAAAAAGTAGTTTTATACTTGTGAGTGTTGATGACACAGCTTTGCAACAGTTGATATTCTAGTTTCAAGCATGTTTTACTCAATATAGGTCATCAAATCTCAGCAACAAGCTGTAATATCTTACTGAGATCATTTAGGACCAAAACCATTAAAACAAGTAAAACACTCTAACATAAAATCTGCTTAGTGAGAAGAATGATCTTATCAGACAGAAAATAAGCAAATATCACCCTTATTTGAGATATTTCATCTGACTTGGATTTCAGTTTTTGCAGTGCAGGGACACTATTATGGGGAAAGAATGACAACATGCACGTAAAGAGGATGTAAAGAAGGCAATGCAGATTGGAAGGAGGCGATAGAAGTGATGAGCGACTGCAGTGATGTGTGACATCCATGCCAGTTATGCAAATACACCTGGCTTAGTCCTCCTACTATTTCCGCCTGAAGCATCTGGACAGATACTTTGGTTTCTTTTGTTTGATTTTGCTGTGTCCAGCAAGTTCTCTGCAGAGGACCGACGTACCGGTCCCGCAACCCCCCCCCCCCCCCCCCCCCACGCCCGCATCAAAGTCACGTCGTAAGGAGCATGTTCGGCGGCACACAATCACAGAGTACCGTATTTTTCGGAGTATAAGTCGCTCCGGAGTATAAGTCGCACCGGCCGAAAATGCATAATAAAGAAGGAAAAAAACATATATAAGTCACACTGGAGTATAAGTCGCATATTTTGGGGGAAATTTATTAGATAAAAGCCAACACCAAGAATAGACATTTGAAAGGCAATTTAAAATAAATCAAGAATAGTGAACAACAGGCTGAATAAGTGTACGTTATATGAGGCATAAATAACCAACTGGTATGTTAACGTAACATATTATGGTAAGAGTCATTCAAATAACTATAACATATAGAACATGCTATACGTTTACCAAACAATCTGTCACTCCTAATCGCTAAATCCCATGAAATCTTATACGTCTAGTCTCTTACGTCAATGAGATCAATAATATTATTTGATATTTTACGCTAATGTGTTAATAATTTCACACATAAGTCGCTCCTGAGTATAAGTCGCACCCCCGGCCAAACTTTTAGTCCCAGAAATACGGTACTTAAAAGCAGACACAGTGTGTAGACAGAAAAGGGAGAACGGACGCATTTTGGCTTAAAAACTAAAGATAAAGGTGAAGTTATAACACTGAAACACCCTCAGGATTTGTTTCATGCTGATCTGAACTAACGTTTGCTGTGGTCTGGAACAACATGGCACACCAGCAACTATGAGGAATGCAGCCAATATTACGTTACGATAATGTGTCATGAGACATGCACATACTTGCCAACCCTCCCGGATTTTCCGGGAGACTCCCGAAATTCAGCGCCTCTCCCGAAAACCTCCCGGGACACATTTTCTCCCGAAAATCTCCCGAAATTCAGGCGGACCTGGAGGCCACGCCCCTCCAGCTCCATGCGGACCTGGAGGGTCCGCGTGGAGCGATGTTGTTGTAATATATTGAGTTGGAGGCAATAAACAGGCGAGGTGATGAAGTACGTCTCTTTACTGTAGACTTCAGAACAGACTCACACACTTGACGTCAGGTGCGCAACACCACGTAAATCGTTGGCCAACCAAAAAGTAACCCCAGTACGCTATAGCCAACATTCACCAGGAGATGGCAACAGACAAACATAGATCACTATTACATTCCAGTCTCTCCATGTTTTCTCACCATGGTAACATGTGATCCACATGCACTGTGCGCTGTCTCTGTCCCTCTTGATATATATATATATATATATATATATATATATATATATATATATATATATATATATATATATACAGGTAAAAGCCAGTGAATTAGAATATTTTGAAAAACTTGATTTATTTCAGTAATTGCATTCAAAAGGTGTAACTTGTACATTATATTTATTCATTGCACACAGACTGATGCATTCAAATGTTTATTTCATTTAATTTTGATGATTTGAAGTGGCAACAAATGAAAATCCAAAATTCCGTGTGTCACAAAATTAGAATATTACTTAAGGCTAATACAAAAAAGGGATTTTTAGAAATGTTGGCCAACTGAAAAGTATGAAAATGAAAAATATGAGCATGTACAATACTCAATACTTGGTTGGAGCTCCTTTTGCCTCAATTACTGCGTTAATGCGGCGTGGCATGGAGTCGATGAGTTTCTGGCACTGCTCAGGTGTTATGAGAGCCCAGGTTGCTCTGATAGTGGCCTTCAACTCTTCTGCGTTTTTGGGTCTGGCATTCTGCATCTTCCTTTTCACAATACCCCACAGATTTTCTATGGGGCTAAGGTCAGGGGAGTTGGCGGGCCAATTTAGAACAGAAATACCATGGTCCGTAAACCAGGCACGGGTAGATTTTGCGCTGTGTGCAGGCGCCAAGTCCTGTTGGAACTTGAAATCTCCATCTCCATAGAGCAGGTCAGCAGCAGGAAGCATGAAGTGCTCTAAAACTTGCTGGTAGACGGCTGCGTTGACCCTGGATCTCAGGAAACAGAGTGGACCGACACCAGCAGATGACATGGCACCCCAAACCATCACCCAACCATGCAAATTTTGCATTTCCTTTGGAAATCGAGGTCCCAGAGTCTGGAGGAAGACAGGAGAGGCACAGGATCCACGTTGCCTGAAGTCTAGTGTAAAGTTTCCACCATCAGTGATGGTTTGGGGTGCCATGTCATCTGCTGGTGTCGGTCCACTCTGTTTCCTGAGATCCAGGGTCAACGCAGCCGTCTACCAGCAAGTTTTAGAGCACTTCATGCTTCCTGCTGCTGACCTGCTCTATGGAGATGGAGATTTCAAGTTCCAACAGGACTTGGCGCCTGCACACAGCGCAAAATCTACCCGTGCCTGGTTTACGGACCATGGTATTTCTGTTCTAAATTGGCCCGCCAACTCCCCTGACCTTAGCCCCATAGAAAATCTGTGGGGTATTGTGAAAAGGAAGATGCAGAATGCCAGACCCAAAAACGCAGAAGAGTTGAAGGCCACTATCAGAGCAACCTGGGCTCTCATAACACCTGAGCAGTGCCAGAAACTCATCGACTCCATGCCACGCCGCAATAACGCAGTAATTGAGGCAAAAGGAGCTCCAACCAAGTATTGAGTATTGTACATGCTCATATTTTTCATTTTCATACTTTTCAGTTGGCCAACATTTCTAAAAATCCCTTTTTTGTATTAGCCTTAAGTAATATTCTAATTTTGTGACACATGGAATTTTGGATTTTCATTTGTTGCCACTTCAAATCATCAAAATTAAATGAAATAAACATTTGAATGCATCAGTCTGTGTGCAATGAATAAATATAATGTACAAGTTACACCTTTTGAATGCAATTACTGAAATAAATCAAGTTTTTCAAAATATTCTAATTTACTGGCTTTTACCTGTATATATATATACATATATATATATATACTGTATATATTATATATATATATACTGTATATTTATATGAAATACTTGACTTGGTGAATTCTAGCTGTAAATATACTCCTCCCCTCTTAGCCACGCCCCCGCCCCGCACCGACCACGCCCCCCCCCACCCCCCACCTCCCGAAATCGGAGGTCTCAAGGTTGGCAAGTATGGACATGCATATATAAATTAAATACACAGAAGACTAGGATTGTACGGTATACCTGTATTAGTATAGTACCGCGATACTAATGAATCATTTTCCGTACGATACCATCTCTGAAACGTACCGGTCCCGCAACCCCCGCCTGCGCCCGCATCAAAGTCACGTCGTGAGGAGCATGTTCGGCGGCACACAATCACGGAGTACTTACAAGCAGACACAGTGTGCAGAAAGAAAAGGGAGAACGGACGCATTTTGGCTTAAAAACTAAAGATAAAGGTGAAGTTATAACACTGAAACGCCCTCAGGAAGAGGTGCTTTAAGACATGGCTAGCTAGTTAGCGGCTAACGTCCATCCGCCGTCGGCAGTGTTTTAGCTACTTCTAAATCACTAATCCAGGTCTCCATGGCGACAAATAAAGTAAGTTTCTTACAAGTATCATCCCTGCAGGACGAGGAATAGCTAAACATGCTTCACTACACACCGTAGCTCACCGGCATCAAAATGTAAACAAACGCCACGTATCTAGTCGATACTACTATAATATCACCCTTATTTGAGATATTTAATCTTACTTAGATTTCAGTTTTTGCAGTGTACAACCTTTTTACTGTCAAAAGAGACATGTTGCCAAGTCTTCCACTACTCAGTAGTATAGAGCCATAAAATGTTATGCAATTTATAAACTTAAAACAGTTTTTATCTTTTGTATATTTCATTTTACAGACAAAGCAATCTGTCTATGTGGAATTCAAGTATTTTTTACTTTTTTTGTGGCAAGTCTCTTTTACTTGCCTTCCTTGCGCCTCAGAACTCAGCCTGCGTGCATTCACGGCCTCACAGTCGGAAATGATCGAACTCTTTTTAAAAGCGCAAACTTTTTTCACTTCGGGGTTTTAAGAAAAAACCTGAGGGAGCCACAACAAGAAGGCAGAACAGCCACATGCGGCTCCAGAGCCGCGGGTTGCAGCCCCCTGGTCTAAGAGGAGCGTCAAAAAGATCTGAGACTACCACATTTGATCACTTTGCAGGAGTTTAAGTCTCATTTTAAAAGATCAAGAAACCAATTCTCTTGGGAAATGTACTTGCTTTTAAATTGAATTATTACTTAATAGTTTGAAATTATTTCTGGCCTGTTGTGGTATGACTGCTGCTGTTCTGTTGTATTGTCTTGTTGTAATTATTACTGTAACTTTGTTTGTGCCGCCCTCAGGTCGCTCTTAAAATTGTAGTAATTATTACTGTAACCGCCCTCTTTTGTTTGTTGTCTTTTTGTTGTCTTTTTGTTTGTTGTCTCTTGTTTGTGCCGCCTTCTTTGTCAGGTTGCTCTTAAAATTGTTTTAATTATTACTGTAACCACCCTCTTTTGTTTGTTGTCTTTTTGTTGTTTTTTTGTTTGTTGTCTCTTGTTTGTGCCGCCCTTTGTTTGTGCCGCCCTCTTTGTCAGGTCACTCTTAAAAAAGAGATTTTAATCGCAATGAGTCTTTACCTGGTTAAATAAAGGAAATTGAATTGAAAGAGGAGCGTCAACATTTGCATGACAAATTATGTAAAATCTCCTGGAAAAAATTGGTAAAATATGTGATTTGACTACGTTACAATAACTTGCAAGCTAATCAATTTTATAGCATTTTATGGACTTAAAACATGATATGTTTTCCTTGTGAGGAACTCTAAAATATCGGTTAGTTGATTGGTAAGTTGAAGTTTATGGAGCCAAAACACTGACAGCTCGGTTGGTAGAGTGGCCGTCCCAGCTACTTGAGGGTTCCAGGTCCGATCCCCGCTTCCGCCATCCTAGTCACTGCCGTTGTGTCCTTGGGCAAGACATTTTACCCACCTGCTCCCAGTGCCACCCACACTGGTTTAAATGAAACTTAGATATTGGGTTTCACTGTGTAAAGTGCTTTGAGTCACTAGAGAAAAGCGCTATATAAATATAATTCACTTCAATTCACAGTTTGGTATTATAAAAAAAATGACCTTGTAGGAAAAATGGTATTGGCACCTAAACAAGTTTTGGCAACAAATAAATACACACATTGGAAAAATACATTATTTTATTTAGATATTTTATTTATTTTAGGTAGATATATATGTATATTTTGTACATTTGTATTGTTTTTGTGTGTTTCAAAAGTTTTTATGATCGCTTCTCCTTTTGTACGGTTTTTGCTTCTTTTTTCACGGTTTCAAACTGAAGGCAGTATTTTAGCGTGAGGGGGCGGGTAAACTACAAGACTTGGGCATGCAAGTAAAACGCCGTAGAACACTGCAAAAACTGTAATCTAAGTAAGATGAAATATCTCAAATAAGGGTGATATTTGCTTATTTTCTGTCTGATAAGATACTTTTTCTCACTAAGCAGATTTTATGTTAGAGTGTTTTACTTGTTTTAAGTGTTTTGGTCCTTAATGATCTCAGTAAGATATTACAGATTTGATGACCTATATTGAGTAAAAGATGCTTGAAACTAGAATATCAAGTGTTGCAAAGTTGTGTCATCAACACTCACAAGTATAAAACTACTTTTTTAAAGTAATCATTTCTTATTTCAAGCATGAAAAAAAAAAAACATGACTTTGACACAATTGTGTCTCATAATTATAACAACTGTTTTATTTTCAATGAAACAATAGAAAATATGTACTCATATAGTAGTACAGTTGGCACAGTACAGTAAACTGACAGTTAATATTTAAACATTCAACATGTGACATTTCTAACAATTTTGAAAAATTACAATTAAAAAAAATCAGGCCGGGGGCTGGGGTGTATATATGCGCACTAATTGACTGAAAGAGCACGCACTTGGCGCGATGATGTCATGTTATCCATGGAAAAATGCATTTTTTGACAATATGATTTGCCTGAGCGTTTAGGAGACCCCGAGAGTAACAAGCGCTTGCCTTGTTGCCTTTCCATTAAGAACAATAAATTAGTTTTTAGTAGAGATAAATGGGCTAAAATTTAATATCGGAAATTATCGGTATCGTTTTTTTTAATATTGGTATTGTTTTGTTTTTGTTTTTTGTTTTTTAATTAAATCAACATAAAAAACACAAGATATACTTACAATTAGTGCACCAACCCAAAAAACCTCCCTCCCCCATTTACACTCATTCACACAAATGGGTTGTTTCTTTCTGTTATTAATATTGTGGTTCCTACATTATATATCAATATATATCAATACAGTCTGCAAGGGATACAGTCCGTAAGCACACATGATTGTGCGTGCTGCTGCTCCACTAATAGTACTAACATTTAACAGTTAATTTTACTCATTTTCATTAATTACAAGTTTCTATGTAACTGTTTTTATATTGTTTTACTTTCTTTTTTATTCAAGAAAATGTTTTTCATTTATTTATCTTATTTTGTTTTATTTTTATTTTTTTAAAGTACCTTATCTTCACCATACCTGGTCGTCCAAATTAGGCATAATAATGTGTTAATTCCACGACTGCATATATCGGTTGATATCGGTATCAGTAATTAAAGAGTTGGACAATATCGGGATATCGGCAAAAAGTCATTATCGGACATCCCTAGTTTTTAGTATAAGTTTGCTGGTTTCAAGAAATGTAATGCCGAGCGCATATCATTATGTCAAGATAATGGCACTAGCAATTACTTCATTTAAGAATATTTTTCAACATATTGAGCAAAAAGGTTTCATTTTTTTCTACCAAGAAAAGTGCACTTGTTATTAGTGATAATATACTTATTTTAAGGTATTTTTGGGTTCATTGAGGTTAGCTAAATTTACTTATTTTGGAAAGTCTTGACAAGCCAAATTTTCTTGTTCTATTGGCAGATAATTTTGCTTAGTTCAAATTAAATACCCCTCATTTTTGGTATTTTTTCTCTTGTTTTTTGAACACTGACTTTTTGCAGTGAAGAAGAAAGGAAATGAAGTTAAAAAAGCTTCAAAACATGCAATTATGAAGCAAAAGTCGTTTTTTTACATGTATATGTCGGCAGGTTTATCTCCTGCAAGAGAGAAATCTTATATGTGTAAACATAATACATTAACCTATTTTTATTACCATTTGACTACTTTGTAAAACTTCATTACTTTCACATGATCCTATATTATATTAATTATCCTGGTGTGCTGATATATTTGTTCATATTTGTCAGAGTCTTGTATGCAGATCTGGGCTCTCATCTTGCAAAATGCACATTTATGTTAGGTAGCCCTCATTGTGTTTGGTAATACACAAGTTGCTAGTGAGCTGTTTACACTGCTTTAACCTATATCGCCATCTAGTGGTCATACACAGTGCATCTGCCCTGGACAAATGCAAAATAACCACTTTTTGAACACCCTTCAGAGTATTTTTGAAATGTTTGGTCATTCTAGGTGTCTTTATTGTATGCTGGTGGTAATGCTTTGAAATGCAATTAGGTCACTTTTGTTTTTATTATTTATTAAACATTTAAGGCATTTTTTCTTTTACACAGAGGGAGGCTGACTTGAAAATGAAAGAATGCAATGCAAGGGATTATGTTGACATTTTTGTATATTTGTTGAATCTTTTATAAAAAAAAAAAAAAAAAGCTAATAATAATAATAATAGTTTAGTTTGTACATAGGGGCCAGTCAATCAAAATTCCGTACCCATGAAATAAAATGTATAAATGCACAATAAAATGAACTGTAAACTATATAGTTTTAATTGACGCAAGTGTCTTGCACAATAATCAAAATGCATATTTTATAAATACAATTTAGAAGATTATTTTAAACTACCTTGAACACTGGAAAATAGCATTTGTTGTCAGTGCCTGCTTCCTAATATGGGACTTTACCATGAAATATGATTATTAAAAAAGTTGGTATTTTTGTATTATTCTTATTATTACTATTACTATTTTACATATTTGTGTTAAAAAAAATTTTTTTTTTAAATACCCCCAAAATTATTTTGTTAAAATGTAAATTTATGCAGGCATTTTTTGTTTTGGCACTCGTCATTTTTCATTTATTGTTATTTATTATAAATAATATGTCTACTATATGAAAAAAAAAAAAAAATTCTTGCAATATGCATTTTCTTGTTTTTGGATCATTACAGTGTATGCGCACATTAGTGTTGTATGTTTTGTTTTTTTTCCACTAAGTCCTGCAACCTTATTAAGCCCTCTGAAAAATATTATGATATACTATTATGTAGTATATATTATAGCTATTTTACATGTCACTTGCTCCACAGTTGCATCATTCAAATTGATTAGAGCAGTGATTATCATCTAGTGGTTAAATATGCAAACACAGTGTTACTGTTCAAACTGTGTGTAATGTATCAGTGGCCAAAAAATATTAAATGTACTCGTTAAATAAAACCTTTTTAATGAATATGTAGACCTACTTTAATACTGTATTTAATGTTGGTTTTGAGTGTTTTCTGAGTTGGTACTTGGTGAAACAAGTTTGAGAAGGTTCACTTATGTATGTGTTTGTATATTTTATCATATTTCAACTATGACTGGAGAAGAGTTCAAATCTCAGCACAATCCTAAGAAAATGTATTTTGGTGTTTATTTTGAAACTAATTGATTTTGTTAAAACGCTGTAAAGTGTCAACATAGTTTAGGAAGTTAGTCAAAAACGGAATAAGGTTGCGTCAGATCAGCCAATATGCAATTTGAATAGTTTATTAGGAGTATAAAGAGTGGGAAAGAGACAAACAAAGTGTATTTTTAGGATGGTTACAAGCAAATGACAGTAAGTCGGTAGAATGGCCCAAAAAATGCACAAAGGCAATGATGTGTTTTTCATTCTTAGTATGAACGTTACAGAATTGTTTCTATACGTTAGTGTTGTCCCGATACCAATATTTTGGTACCGGTACCGGAACCAAAATTATTTCAATACTTTTTGGTACTTTTCTAAATAAAGGGGACCACAAAAATTGCATTATTGGCTTTATTTTACATCTTAGGGTACATTAAACATATGTTTATTATTGCAAGTTTGTCCTTGAATAAAATAGTGGACATACTAGACAACTTGTCTTTTAGTAGTAAGTAAATAAACAAAGACTCCTATTTAGTCTGCTGACATATGCAGTAAGATATTGTGTCATTTTCCATTCTATTATTTTGTCACCATTATTAAGGACAAGTGGTAGAAAATGAGTTATTGATCTATTCGTTCATTTACTGTTAATATCTGCTTACTTTCTCTTTTAACATGTTCTATCTACACTTCTGTTAAAATGTAATAATCACTTATTCTTCTGTTGTTTGGATACTTTACATTAGTTTTGGATGATACCACAAATGTGGGTATCAATTTGATACCAAGTAGTTACAGGATCATTCATTGGTCATATTCAAAGTCCCGGCGGTATAGTACCGAAAATGTTTCATTAGTATCGCGGTACTGTACTAATACTGGTATACCATACAACACTACTGTGCACAAACACTGGAATGATCCAGAAACAAGAAAATGCATATTGCAAGATTTTTTCATATAGGAGACATATTATTTATAATAAATAACAATAAATGAAAATTGACTAATGCCAAAACAAAAAATGCCTGCAGACACCAACAACCTTTCAATTAAATATATTTCAGTTCAATACCAAGTCGTTACAGGATCATACATTGGTCATATTCAAAGTCCTCATGTGTCCAGGGACATATTTCCTGAGTTTATAAACATAATATACATTTTTTTTAAAACGAAAGAAGATGTTGTGATGCCAAAAAATATCGACAAAATCATAGTAGTACCGACGAGATACGCTACTGTACTTGGTATCATTACAGTGGATGTCAGGTGTTTGTTTACATTGTGACGCCAGTGAATTACGGTGTGTAGTGAAGCATGTTTAGCTATTCCTCGTCCTGCAGGGATGATACTTGTAAGAAACTTACTTTATTCGTCGCCATGGAGGCAAGGATTAGTGATTTAGAAGTAGCCATAACTTCACCTTTATCGTCAGTTTTTAAGCCAAAATGCGTCCGTTCTCCCTTTTCTGTCTAACACACTGTGTCTGCTTGTAAGTACTCCGTGATTGTGCGCTGCCGAACATGCTCCTCTGCTCGTAAAAACCAGCAATGACTCGACGTGACAACCACGGGGGCGCGTTGGGTATTGGCGGACCGGTACTTTTCAGAGGCAGTAGAGTACCGAAAATGATTAATTAGTATCACGGTACTATACTAATACCGGTATACCGTACTTTATGCCTTTTAGTTCTATTTTCCAACTTTTACAGTTTAAAAGAATGTATTCTTTATCTCTACAAGGTGCTAAACAACAGTCCTAATTCAGGGCGACACAGAGCAGAAAGTGCTAATGTGAAACATCTTGTGTTTCGCTTTTTTTGCGTTAAAATCTTCTACAGCAAAAGTGCGCCATCAAGCCGAGGCTCCAGCACAAGTGCATCAGTGGAGTCTCTCCACTGATGCACGGACCCGTGCACATGTTTCCAGAGGCGGTGCACCTCACCTCTCTGTAATGAAATCACACGGGTCAGTGAGGCCAGCGAGGCCCAGGCAGGTCATTCAACAGATCGGAACTAAGCCGCTCTGACCCGGCCCGGTACTGCACGCCAAGCACACACACACACACACACACATACACACACACACACACACACATGGTGCTGTACAATGGAACATTAAGTCGCTTCACACACATCCAAGGAGTTCTTGTTGGAAAAAAAAACACTGAGAAAATGTCCACACTGCAAAAACTGAAATCTAAGTAAGATTAAATATCTCAAATAAGGGTGATATTTGCTTATTTTCTGTCTAATAAGATAATTATTCTCACTAAGCAAATTTTATGTTAGAGTGTTTTACTTCTTTTAAGGGTTTTAAATGATCTCAGTAAGATATTACAGCTTTTTGCTGAGATTTGATGACCTATATTGAGTAAAACATGCTTGAAACTAGAATATCAACTGTTGCAAAGCTGTGTCATCAACACTCACAAGTATAAAACTACTTTTTTTTAAAGTAATCATTTCTTATTTCAAGCATGAAAAAAAAAAAATCATGATTTTGACACGAATGTGTCTCATACTTAAAAAAAATCAAATAAAAAAATATCAAATTCAATCAAAATTAATCAAATAAAATAGTACAAATGAATCAAAATTAATTTCAAAAATGTAAATTAATTTCATAATTAATCAAATAAAATAGTGCATTTAATCAAATTTAAAAAATCATGACTTTGACACGAATGTGTCTCATAATTAAAACAAATAAAATAAATAAAATAAAAATGAATCAAATAAAATTGTACAAATTAAACAAAATTAATTTCAAAAATGTAAATTAATTTCATAATTAATCAAATAAAATAGTACAATTAATCAAATTAAAAAAAATCATGACTTTGACACAATTGTGTCTCATAATTAAAACATGTGACAGCCAAATGGACTTTGCTGTTTTATTTTCAATGAAACAATAGAAAACACGTACTCATATAGTAGTACAGTTGGCACAGTACAGCAAACTGACAGTTAATATTTAAACATTTAACATTTAAAACAATTTTTAACAGAAATACTTCATGCACATTCAGATGAATTCTTCAAAAATACAATTTAAAAATATTTGGCCGGGGGCCGGGCTGTATATATGCGCACTAATTGACTGAAAGAGCACGCACTTGGCGCGATGATGTCATGTTATCCATGGAAAAATGCATTTTTAGACAATATGATTTGCCTGAGCGGCTAGGAGACCCCGAGAGTAACAAGCGGTTGCCTTGTTGCCTTTCCATTAAGAACAATAAACTAGTTTTTAGTATAAGTTTGCTGGTTTCAAGAAATGTAATGCCGAGCGCATATCATTATGTCAAGATAATGGCACTAGCATTTACTTCATTTAAGAATATTTTTCAACATATTGAGCAAAAAAGTATCATATTTTTTTTCCTACCAAGAAAAGTGCACTTGTTATTAGTGAGAATATACTTATTTTAAGGTATTTTTGGGGTTCATTGAGGTTAGCTAATTTTACTTGTTTTGGAAAGTCTTGACAAGCCGAATTTTCTTGTTCTATTGGCAGTTTAAATAAAAACCCCTCTTTTTTCTTGTTTTTGAACACTGACTTTTTGCAGTGCATAAAGGAGAAAATGACATGGGTACAAATGAAATCAGTAGCTGTAAACACAGAAAGCGCTACATCAGATCCGTGTTCCAGCAGGGTTATTATGGGCGAAGCTTTAATCATTTCTCCTCCTATTAACTGTGTCTGGTATTGCCCGGGGAGCTCCATTAGAATGAAATTAAACAGTGAAAATGTAAATATTGACAACATATGCATAATTATTTACTCCAAAAGCAACAAGATCAGAAAATTGCCACGGCTTTGTGTTAATACGAAAACATGTATTTGCATTAAGGGGCCGGCGAATGCAAAATGCCGGTCGCGAGATAACAAAATGACCTTAGCGGTCGTGAGTGTGTGAGAGTTCTAGGGTCATCAGGAAGTTTTCTCAAATGACACACAGTGTTAGTGTTCAGACTGTGTGTAACGTGGTCCAAAATATTAAATAAAACCTCTGCCTTGATTTTAATGAATATTTGGGCTAGGGTTGTACGGTATACCGGTATTAGTAAAGTACCGCGATACTAATGAATCATTTTCGGTGCTATACCGCCTCTGAAAAGTACTGGTCATCACGTCGTGTTATTGCTGGTTTACGAGCCTGAGGAGCATGTTCGGCGGCACACAATCACAGAGTACTTACAAGCAGACACAGTGTGTAGACAGAAAAGGGAGAACGGACGCATTTTGTCTTAAAAACTAACGATAAAGGTAAAGTTATAACACTGAAAAGCCCTCAGGAAGAGGTGCTTTAAGACATGGCTAGGTAGCTAGCAGCTAACATCCAGCCCCAGTCGGCAGTGTTTTAGCTACTTCTAAATCACTAATCCTTGCCTCCATGGCGACAAAAAAAGTACGTTTGTTACACGTATCATCCCTGCAGGACGAGGAATAGCTAAACATGCTTCACTACACACCGTAAACAAACGCCATTGGTGGATCTACACCTGACATCCACTGTAATGATACCAAGTACAATAGCGTATTTAGTCAATAATACTACGATTATGATATTTTTGGCATCACAACATCTCCTTTTGTTTTTTAAAATTGTGTATTATGTTCATAAACTCAGGAAATATGTCCCTGGACATGAGGACTTTGAATGTAGAATATTGAATATGACCAATGTATGATCCTGTAATGACTTGGTATCGAACTGAAATAGATTTAATTGAAAAGTTGTTGGTGTCTGCAGGCCTTTTTTGTTTTGGCATTAGTCATTTTTCATTTATTGTTATTTATTATAAATAATATGTCTCCTGTATGAAAAAAAAATAAAACATTCTCGCAATATGCATTTTCTTGTTCCTGGATCATTCCAGTGTATGTGCACAGTAGTGTAGTATGGTATACCAGTATTAGTACAGTACCGCGATACTAATGAATCATTTTCGGTACTATACCGCCGGGACTTTGAATATGACCAATGTATGATCCTGTAACCACTTGGTATCAAATTGATACCCAAATTTGTGGTATCATCCAAAACTAATGTCAAGTATCCAAACGACAGAAGAATAAGTGATTATTACATTTGAACAGAAGTGTAGATAGAACATGTTAAAAGAGAAAGTAAGCAAATATTAACAGTAAATGAACAAGTACCGTATTTTTCGGAGTATAAGTCACACCGGAGTATAAGTCGCACCTGTCAAAAATGCATAATAAAGAAGGAAAAAAACATATATAAGTCGCACTATGAAAAAAACTGCAACTTATAGTCCGAAAAATACGGTAGATTAATAATTCATTTTCTACCACTTGTCCTTAATAATGTTGACAAAATAATAGGTGTATAAATCACACAATATGTTACTGCATACGTCAGCAGACTAAATTAAGAGCCTTTGTTTGTTTACTTACTATTAAAAGTTGTCTTGTATGTTCACTATTTTATTTAAGGACTAAATTGCAATAATAAACATATGTTTAATGTACCCTAAGATGTTATGTTAAATTTTTGTGGTGCCCTTTATTTAGAAAAGTATCAAAATAATTTTAGTGCCGGTACCCAAATATTGGTATCGTTACAACACTACAGAAAACATAAGTAAAGGAAATTAAAATGAGCTCAAATATACCCACAAACGAGGCATAATGATGCAACATGTACATACAACAAGCCTGAATAGCATGTTAGCATCGATTAGCTTGCAGTCGTGGATTGACCAAATATGCCTGATAAGCAATCCAGCAAATCAATTAAAATCAACAAAGCTCACGTTTGTGCATTCGCGCATAAAACATTTGGTGGACAAAATGAGACAAAGGAGTGGCATAAAACATGTCTTTCTGTGGCAGCATCAGAGAAAGTTGTACATGTAAACAATCTAATTTTTTTGTTCAAATAAAGCCAATAATTCAATTTTTTGTGATCCCCTTTATTTAGAAAAGTATCAAAAAGTACCGAAATAATGTTGGTAGCGGTACCAAAATATTGGTACCGGGACAACACTGACTTGGGCTTACCGTGCTACTGTATTGTAATGTTGGTCATTATGTTGGTACTTGGAGAAAACAAGCATCGCTGTAAGAGAATATAACCAATTCCAGATCGCGCAGCGTCCTCATAAACTTGAATGTACAACAAACAAGCTGGCAGGGTTAAAGGCGTAATCAGCCGCGACAAGTTGACGGTCAACGGCGGCCCCGCGAGGCATCGAGATCTCACATGCAGATATTAGAAATGCATTTGTCCTCCGCAGACGCCTGTTTGTCTGCAAATCGACTTTTTGATTATTCACCGGGTGCAATAATTAAATATTCGATGCCCTGGGTTGGCACGGCTACTGGAGCACACGAGGCGAGTTAACAGGGCCTGACAGTTGTTTGGAATGATGTTTATTTATCAATACTAATATAAACCTGGCCTGGACTGTCACTCTTAGGCAGGGGGTGTCCAACGTGCGGCACGGGAGCCATCAGCCTATTGCAAAAATGCTATTACAAAAAAATAACAGCCATCCGTCCTTCTATCCATCTTCTTCCGTTTGTCAAACATACAGAGTAGAATAAGAGAGCAAACAGGTGTAATGTCATGAGAAAATGTTGAAATATAAGACAAATCTGCCATGCACACTGCAAAAAGTCAGTGTTCAAAAACAAGAAAAAAAAAATACAAAAATGAGGGTTTTTTTATTTGAACTAAGCAAAATTATCTGCCAATAAAACAAGAAAATGTGGCTTGTCAAGACTTTACAAAACAAATCAAATTAGCTAACCTCAATGAACCCAAAAATACCTTAAAATAAGTATATTCTCACTAATAACAAAAAAAATACAAAAATTAGGGGTATTTTTATGGAGACCCTAAAGAGACATGGGGGAAAAACATTTTTTTATAACTTTTTTTTTTTTTTAGATATGTATCTCGTGCGCAGGAGAAACTATACATGTCTAAAAAAAAATAAAAAAAATAAAATAAAATTACAAAAAAAAAAAATTCCCCATGTCCCTTTAGGGGCTCCGTATATTTTACTTGAACTAAGCAAAATTATCTGCCAATAGAAGAAGAAAATTTGTCTTGTCAAGACTTTCCAAAACAAGTAAAATTAGCTAACCTCAATGAACCCAAACATACCTTAAAATAAGTATATTCTCACTAATAAGTGCACTTTTCTGGTAGGAAAAAAAAGAGACCTTTTTGCTCAATATAATGAAAAATATTCTTAAATTAAGTAAATGCTAGTGCCATTATCTTGACATAATAATAATGATTTTTTTTTTTTCATGCTTGAAGTAAGAAATTATTACTTTAAAAAAGTAGTTTTATACTTGTGAGTGTTGATGACACAGCTTTGCAACAGTTGATATTCTAGTTTCAAGCATGTTTTACTCAATATAGGTCATCAAATCTCAGCAACAAGCTGTAATATCTTACTGAGATCATTTCGGACCAAAACACTTAAAACAAGTAAAACACTCTAACATAAAATCTGCTTAGTGAGAAAAATTATCTTATCAGACAGAAAATAAGCAAATATCACCCTTCTTTGAGATATTTCATCTTACTTAAATTTCAGTTTTTGCAGTGCAAACAGTCAATACTGCACTGCAAAAACTGAAATCTAAGTAAGATACTTGGTCAACAGCCATACAGGTCACACTGAGGGTGGCCGTATAAACAACTTTAAGACTGTTACAAATATGCTCCACACTGTGAACCCACACCAAACAAGAATGACAAACACATTTCGGGAGAACATCCGCACCGTAACACAACATAAACACAACAGAACAAATACCCAGAACCCCTTGCAGCACTAACTCTTCCAGGACGCTACAATATACACCCCCCGCTACCCCCCCACCCCGCCCACCTCAACCTCCTCACGCTCTCTCAGGGAGAGCATGTCCCAAATTCCAAGCTGCTGTTTTGAGGCATGTTAAAAAAAAATAATGCACTTTGTGACTTCAATAATAAATATGGCAGTGCCATGTTGGCATTTTTTTCCATAACTTGAGTTGATTTATTTTTGGAAAACCTAGTTACATTGTTTAATGCATCCAGCGGGGCATCACAACAAAATTAGGCATAATAATGTGTTAATTCCACGACTGTATATATCGGTATCGGTTGATATCGGAATCGGTAATTAAGAGTTGGACAATATCGGAATATCGGCAAAAAAGCCATTATCGGACATCTCTAATTACTTTACATCAAATATTCCACTTTGAACATCTTCGGGTTGAAAATATTGCATATTTTGCGTTTTTGCCGTAAAAAAAACAAGGTTTTCTTCGAGAAACAAAAAATAAAGAGCATGAAACATATAAAAAGAAGAAAAAACTACATTTAGTTTAGATAATAATGAGTCATATATTGGAATATGGGATCCATCGTTTAAATTACTTTTAACTATTAAATGAACTTAAAATATGACTTATTTTATCGTTGTGGAAAATATTGGACACAGTGTGTTGTCAAACTTATGAGATGTTCATTTTTTAAATGTTTTTATTTTTTATAAATGGCTCTGATTATAATGTCAATGAGGGATTTCTAATCACTGCTATGTTGGAATTGTTATTAATATTGATACTGTAGTTGATATTATTCATTTTTGTTTGACTACTTTTGGATTGTTTTGTGTCATGTTTGTGTGTCCTCTCAATTGCTCTGTTGATTGCTATTCTGAACGTTGCTGGGCCGGAATTGGAATTGTATCATTATGGTATCATTGTGTATTATTTTGTTGGATTGATTAATAAAAAATAAAAATGTAAACTTTATGTCAACGGATTGATCCGAAGTTCATCCATCAGTATTTAAGTGCTGAAAGAAAAAAAAAATTGTTACATGACTTGTTTTTAACACTTTAATGACTGAAATCCTTTTGGGTTGCTGGAGTCCTGTAACAATTACCAAAATTGAGGGGAGCCGAAATGGTTAAAATAAATATTGTACTGGTTTTGAAAATGAAAAATATCAACATGAATTTTTCAGTGTTCAGCCCACCATGGGAAAAAGTTTGGACACCCCTGCATTTCTTCAGGCAAAATCATCACCAAACTAAGAGTTGGATTGTGTTTAAACAAGCAGATGTGGGAGTTAATAAAGAATACATGAATAGATGTTTATTCATAATCACCATGGCAACACATTACCATGCCTGGACAAAGCAGGGCTATTATACGACGACTGCACCACATATTGTATTTAATGTTGTCAATCCCGGTCAGCATCAGGCGAGGATTTGCAAGTCATGCCGTTCGGAGGCGCTGCCAAGGAGAGGATAAAAGTCGAGAGGGCGCAGTGACATTTGTTACAAGGACGCGGAAGCTCTGGTGTGGGTAAGTGTTCTCGTCTTTTCACTCACTCGCATGCTTTGGCGGCCATCAACAGGTAGCCATCGAGGCCCGTGTCTGGTTTTTAATAAATACAGTCATTTCCGGGGGGGAAAAAAAAAAGGATTGCGTCCAAAAAAGTCAGTGTTCAAAAACAAAACAAAAAAAATACAAAAATTAGTTGTATTTTATTATTATTTTACTGCCAATAGAACAAGAAAATTGGGCTTGTCAAGACTTTCCAAAACAAGTAAAATTAGCTAACCTCAATGAACCCAAAAATACCTTAAAATAAAAGAGACCTTTTTGCTCAATATGTTGAAAAATATTCTTAAATTAAGTAGATGCTAGTGCCATTATCTTAACATAATGATATGCGCTTGGCATTACATTTCTTGAAACCAGCAAACTTATACTAAAAACTAATTTATTGTTCTTAATGGAAAGGCAACAAGGCGACTGTTTGTTACTCTCGGGGTCTCCTAGCCGCTCAGGCAAATCATATTGTCTAAAAATGCATTTTTCCATGAATAACATGACATCATCGCGCCAAGTGCGTGCTCTTTCAGTACATTAGTGCGCATATATACAGCCCGGCCCCCGGCAAAAAAAAAATTGTATTGTAATTTTGAAGAATTTATCTGAATGTGCATGAACTATTTCTGTTCAAAATTGTTTGAAATGTTAAATGTTTAAATATTAACCGTCAGTTTACTGTACTGTGCCAACTTTACTACTATATGAGTACGTATTGTCTATTGTTTCATTGAAAATAAAATAGCAAAGTCCATTTGGCTGTCATCTGTTTCAATTATGAGACACAATTGTGTCAAAATCATGATTTTTTTGTTCATATTTGAAGTAAGAAATTATTACTTTAAAAAAGTAGTTGTATACTTGTGCGTGTTGATGACACAGCTTTGCAATATTTGATATTCTAGTTTCAAGCATGTTTTACTCAATATAGGTCACCAAATCTCAGCAATAAGCTGGAATATTTTACTGAGATCATTTAGGACCAAAACACTTAAAACAAGTAAAACACTCTAACATAAAATCTGCTTAGTGAGAAGAATTATCTTGTCTGACAGAAAATAAACAAATATCCCCTTATTTGAGATATATGTAATCTTACTTAGATTTCAGTTTTTGCAGTGATTTTATTGTAGATTTTTTTTTATTTGTAAAAAGCACTTTACATTGAGTAAACAACCTCAAAGTGCTACAGTGTATTAAAAAAAATGTAAATAAAAAGATAATAAAAAATAAATACAAATAAAAACTAGAACAGCCAAATAGCTAAAACTAGTATGCATATATCTAAAAAAAAGAAGGGTTTTTAAGCCTTTTTTAAAAGCATCCACAGTCTGTGGTGCCCTCAGGTGGTCAGGGAAAGCGTTCCACAGACTGGGAGCGGCGGAGCTTCGTTCGTAACTTTGTCCTCGTAGGTTGGAGGAGGTTAGTCTTTTCGCTCACTTGCACGCTTTGGCGGGCATCAACAGGTCGCCATCGAGGCCAGTGTCTGTTTTTTTAGAAAATATGGTCATTTTCGGAAAAGAAAAAAAAAAGATTGCGGCCAGGAAGTGGAGGGGTGGGAGTGACATTGTCAAACTAGGCTCCAACAACTTCCGAGCGTCCTTCATCGCATGCTTTGACGGACATGTGAGCAGCACTTGTGAAAGTACGGGGGATGGGTGAGGACGGAGGGAGCCGGGGGTGGAGCGTGTGGGGGGAAGGAGGGGGGGGGGGGGGGGTTGCACGGACGCACTGTATTGAAAATAAACAAATCAGAAACAATTAAGTGTGAACTCTCATGGAATATTCATAGGCGAGCAGCCTTTGCGTGACAAGCCATCACGCCACCTCCGGTCTGTTTTTTTTTGTTTTTGTTCCGCCTTTTGTATGCCGTTCACAGAGATGCGGCTGCCACTTAAATCAAATTAGTCATTAGCACATTGAGTCAACAATTAGAGCAAAAAGAGCTACATGGCATTAGCGTCAGTTCGGTCATATTTGTCAACCTATCAGCGGTGGGTTTTTTTCCCGCAGTCCTTTAACTCCTCGCCGGTGCATTCAAAGTCAGGGCCGTAGCTGAGGGCAGAAGGACCCCGCCCGCGTCCCTTCCCTGCCAGGGTCACCTAGCATCACAGCGGCATCGGCCACTTGTTTCTTTGCCAGAGCGAATTTTGTCCCCTTCCCTGGCTCCCTGATGGATCCGGTGGCGGTGCCCGTCTCCCGCCTGAGTTCTATGGACATCTCTCAGTCGCCGCCGCCGCTGCTGCCACTTTCTCGTCAGGGAAAAACATGGCCGGCGGAAACTGAACGCATTCCTCATTATGTAAAACACAACTGACGACATGTTCACTTTTATCAAATCAGAAGTTCAGAGAAACTGTCATGAAGATTTCGACATAGTTTTTTCCTGGCATTGGCAGCGCCGTCCCCTAAAAGGTCGGTGTACCTTCCGTTCATTCTATTTCCAATTCTGGAACAAAAATCAAAAAACAAAGATAAGGCCGTTTTTCGGTTTTGATTATATATATGGCAGTTTTGAAAACAAACAAAAAGGCGTTGATTTTCATTAAAATATTGCCATAAAATCGGATTTTGTGCTGTTTCTGGTCCGTGTACTGTGTACCTTCCATTCATTCTATTTCCAATTCTGGAACAAAAATCAAAACACAAAGATAAGGCCGTTTTTCGGTTTTGATTATATATACGGCAGTTTTGAAAACAAACAAAAAATCGTTGATTTTCATTAAAAGATTGCCATTAAATTGGATTCTGTGCTGTTTCTGGTCTGTGTACCTTCCATTCATTCTATTTCCAATTCTGAAACAAAAATCAAAAAACAAAGCTAAGGCCGTTTTTCGGTTTTGATTATATATATGGCAGTTTTGAAAACAAACAAAAAATCGTTGATTTTCATTAAAATATTGCCATAAAATTGGATTTTGTGCTGTTTCTGGTTTGTGTACTGTGTACCTTCCATTCATTCTATTTCCAATTCTGGAACAAAAATCAAAAAACAAAGATAAGGCCGTTTTTCGGTTTTGATTATATATATGGCAGTTTTGAAAACAAACAAAAAATTGTTGATTTTCATTAAAATATTGCCACTACCTACTCAGTGGCCTAGTGGTTAGAGTGTCCGCCCTGAGATCGGTAGGTTGTGAGTTCAAACCCCGGCCGAGTCATACCAAAGACTATAAAAATGGGACCCATTACCTCCCTGCTTGGCACTCAGCATCAAGGGTTGGAATTGGGGGTTAAATCACCAAAAATGATTCCCGGGCGCGGCCACCGCTGCTGCTCTCTGCTCCCCTCACCTCCCAGGGGGTGATCAAGGGTGATGGGTCAAATGCAGAGAATAATTTCGCCACACCTAGTGTGTGTGTGACAATCATTGGTACTTTAACTTTAACTTTAACTTTAAATTGGATTCTGTGCTGTTTCCGGTCTGTGTACCTTCCATTCATTCTATTTCCGAATCTGAAACAAAAATCAAAAAAACAAAGATAAGGCCGTTTTTCGGTTTTGATTATATATATGGCAGTTTTGAAAACAAACAAAAAATCGTTGATTTTCATTAAAATATTGCCATGAAATTGGATTTTGTGCTGTTTCTGGTTTGTGTACTGTGTACCTTCCATTCATTCTATTTCCAATTCTGGAACAAAAATCAAAAAACAAAGATAAGGCCGTTTTTCGGTTTTGATTATATATGTGGCAGTTTTGAAAACAAACAAAAAATCGTTGATTTTCATTAAAATATTGCCATAAAATTGGATTTTGTGCTGTTTCCGGTCGGTGTACGCAAATCAAAAAACAAAGATGAGGCCGTTTTTCAATTTTTATTATGTATGGCAGATTTTAAAACAAAGAAAAATGGTTGATTTTCATTAAATTATTGCCATAGAATTGGATTTTGTGCTGTTTTCCGGTCCGTGTACCTTCCGTTCATTCTATTTATCTATTCTAAGTGAAATATATGTATCTGTACAGTAATCTATTTATTATTCATTTATATCTGCACCTTATTGCTTTTTTATCCTGCACTACCATGAGCTAATGCAACAAAATGTCATTTCATTCTTATCTGTACTGTAAAGTTCAAATTTGATTGACAATAAAAAAATAAGTCTAAGTCTAAGTCTAAGTCTAAGTCTAATTTCCAATTCTGAAATACAAATAAAAAAATAAAATTAGGGCCGTTTTTCGATTTTTATTATATATGGCAGATTTTTTTAACAAACAAAAAAAGGTTAATTTTCATTCAAATATTGCCATCAAATTGGATTTTGTGCTGTTTTCCTTTTATGGATTTTAATTTTTCCAGATAAACACAAAAATCGAATATATGTTCATCCAAAATGTAAAAATGCGTGTTTATCTGTGTGATGACAAACTGAACCGGAAGCAGTATTTTAGGTCCGTGTACCTTCCGTTCATTCTATTTCCAATTCTTCAATGCAAATCAAAAAAACACATTTCAGGCCATTTTTTTCTGTTTTCATTTCTGACACAAAAGTTGAACAACTATTTAATGACACTTTTTTAAAAGGACAATAGGACTCCTGCCGAACAAAGGTTTTAGCATTATGCTAAAAACATGCTAAACGCAAAGGAAAAGCTAAACTTCTGCTTCAGGTTCAATTTGTCATCACACAGATAAACACACATTTTTGCATTTTGGATGAACATATGTTCGATATTTGCTTTTATCTGGAAAAATTAAAATCCATAAAAGGAAAACCGCACAAAATCCAATTTTATGGCAACATTATTATGAAAATCAACCCTTTTTTGTTTGTAATGCAAAAATGCGTGTTTATCTGTGTGATGACAAATTGAACCGGTATGTTGGCTTTTCCTTCGCGTTTAGCATGTTTTGTAGCATAACGCTAACGGGTCCGTGTACCTCCCGTTCATTCCATTTCGAATTCTCAAATGTAAATCAAAAAACTAAATTAAGGCCGTTTTTCGATATTTATTATATATGGCAGATTTTAAAACAAACAAAAAAGGGTTGATTTTCATGAAAATTTTGCCATAAAATTGGATTTTGTGCTGTTTTCCTTTTATGGATTTTTTTTTTTTTTTAAGATAAACACAAAAACGGAAAAAAATGTTCATCCAAAATGCAAAAATGCGTGGTTATCTGTGTGATGACAAATTGAACCGGAAGCAGTATTTGGGCTTTTCCTTCGCGTTTAGCATGTTTTTAGCATAACGCTAACATCTTTGTCCTTTTAAAAAAATGTCATCAAATAGTTGTCCAACTTTTGTTTCAGAAATGAAAATAGACAAAATGCTCCGAAATTTGTTTTTTTGATTTGCATTTAAGAATTCGAAATAGAATGAACGGAAGTTACACGGACCGTTCTGTTAAAAACTAAAGTTAAAATACTGATTTTCTAGTCAGAAAAAACATGGGAAACATCGGAAACGAACGCATCCTCATTATGTAAAACACAACTGACGACATGTTCACTTTTATCAAATCAGAAGTTCAGAGAATCTGTCAAGAAGATTTCAACATAGTTTTTCCTGGCATTGGCAGCGCCGTGCCCAAAAAGGTCCAGGCGTTCAGTCTATTTCCAATTCTGAAATGCAGATCAAAAATCAAAGATAAGGCAAATTTTCCAGTTTTATTATATATATATGGCAGTTTTGAAAACAGACAAAAAATAGTTGATTTTCATAAAAATATTGCCATAAAAATTTGATTTTGTGCTGTTTTCCAGTCCGTGTACCTTCCGTTCATTCTATTTCCAATTCTGAAACGCAGATCAAAAACAAATATAAGGCAATTTTTCAGTTTTTATTATGTATGGCAGATTTTAAAACAAACAAAAAGGCGTTGATTTTCATTAAAATATTGCCATAAAATCGAATTTTGTGCTGTTTCCGGTCCGTGTACCTTCCGTTCATTCTATTTCCAATTCTGAAACAAAAATCAAAAAACAAAGATAAGGCCGTTTTTCGGTTTTAATTATGGCAGTTTTGAAAACAAACAAAAAATGGTTGATTTTCATTCAAATATTGCCATAAAATTGGATTTTCTGCTGTTTCCGGTCTGTGTACCTTCAGTTCATTCTATTTCCAATTCTGAAACGCAGATCAAAAAACAAAGATAAGGCCATTTTTCAGTTTTTAGTATATAAGTCAGTTTTGAAAACTGACAAAAAATGGTTGATTTTCATTAAAATATTGCCATAAAAATTGGATTTTGTGCTTTTTCCGGTCTGTGTTCCTTCCGTTCATTCTATTTCCAATTCTGAAACGCAGATCAAAAAACGAAGATAAGGCAAATTTTCCGTTTTGATTATATATATGGCAGTTTTACCTTCTGTTCATTCTATTTCCAATTCTGAAATGCAGATCAAAAACAAATATGAGGCCATTTTTCAGGTTTTATGATGTATGGCAGATTTTAAAACAAACAAAAAGGCGTTGATTTTCATTAAAATATTGCCATAAAATCGGATTTTGTGCTGTTTCCAGTCTGTGTACCTTCCATTCATTCTATTTCCAATTCTGAAACAAAAATCAAAAAACAAAGATAAGGCCGTTTTTCGGATTTGATTATGGCAGTTTTGAAAACAAACAAAAAAGGGTTGATTTTCATTAAAATATTGCCATAAATTTGGATTTTGGGCTGTTTTCGGTCCGTGTACCTTCCGTTCATTCTATTTCCAATTCTGAAACACAGATCAAAAAAACAAGATAAGGCCGTTTTTTGATTTTTATTATTTATGGCAGTTTTGAAAACAAACAAAAAAGGGTTGAGTTTCATTAAAATATTGCCATAAAATAGGATTTTGTGCCGTTTCCAGTCCGTGTACCTTCCGTTCATTCTATTTCCAATTCTGAAACACAAATCAAAAGACAAAGATAAGGCCGTTTTTCGGTTTTTATTATACATGGCAGTTTTGAAAACAGACAAAAAATGGTTGATTTTAATTAAAATATTGACATAAAATTGGATTTTGGGCTGTTTCCGGTCCGTGTGCCTTCCGTTCATTCTATTTCCAATTCTGAAACGCAGATCAAAAAACAAAGATAAGGCCGTTTTTTGATTTTTATTATTTATGGCAGTTTTGAAAAGAGACAAAAAATGGTTGATTTTCATTAAAATATTGACATAAAATTGGATTGTGTCCTGTTTCCGGTCTGTGTACCTTCTGTTCATTCTATTTCCAATTCTGAAACAAAAATCAAAAAACGAAGATAAGGCCATTTTTCGGTTTTGATTATATATATGGCAGTTTTGAAAACAAACAAAAAATGGTTGATTTTCATTAAAATGTTGCCATAAAATTGGATTTTTTGCTGTTTCCGGTCTGTGTACCTTCCGTTCATTCTTTTTCCAATTCTGAAACAAAATTCAAAAAACAAAGATAAGGCCGTTTTTCGGTTTTAATTATGGCAGTTTTGAAAACAAACAATAAATGGTTGATTTTCATTAAAATATTGCCATAAAATTGTATTTTCTGCTGTTTCCGGTCCGTGTACCTTCAGTTCATTCTATTTCCAATTCTGAAACGCAGATCAAAAAACAAAGATAAGGCCATTTTTCAGTTTTTAGTATATAAGTCAGTTTTGAAAACTGACAAAAAATGGTTGATTTTCATTAAAATATTGCCATAAAAATTGGATTTTGTGCTGTTTCCGGTCCGTGTACCTTCCGTTCATTCTATTTCCAATTCTGAAATACAAATAAAAGACAAAGATAAGGCCGTTTTTCGGTTTTGATTATATATATGGCAGTTTCGAAAACAAACAAAAAATGGTTGATTTTCATTAAAATGTTGCCATAAAATTTGATGTTTTGCTGTTTCCGGTCTGTGTACCTTCCGTTCATTCTATTTCCAATTCTGAAACGCAAATCAAAAAAGAAAATTAGGGTTGTTTTTCGATTTTTATTATGTATGGCACATTTTATAACAAACAAAATGTGGTTGATTTTCATTAAAATGTTGCCATAAAATTGTATAGTTGAAGACTTACGGTCATTAGAAAACAATGACTGCACATCATAATGGCAGCTACACTTTCCATCTTAAAGATCTAAATAAATATTTGGGAATGTCCGGCGGGCCAGATTGAAAAGCTTAACGGGCCGCATGTGGCCCCCGGGCCTTCATTTGCCAGGTCAGCACTAAAGCCAAGTTGAGCGTTATCTATAGTTAGTTTTTGTATGCTGAGTAAATTGAGAGTGAAATATTTGAAGTTGACTTGTTCATTATTGCACTAAATGGTCAAAACAGGGTTCTTTTTACTATACAAACCCTGGAACGTCATACTATTCCTTTCCAAGCTTATGAAGCAAACTAATATTAGGAAGTCTGACGCGTGTGTAAGTTGATAGGAAGACGTGTGAAAAAAGTTTCACTGCTTCACTTTTTGTCAGGCTAATAAGGAGATAGTAGGTAATGACAAATAATAAAAAATAATGACGATAATGAAAAATATATTGCACCCTTGTTGCAGCTTAAAAGTGCTAAAGAGACATGACGCCTGGATGCTAGTCGACAAGCCAAATGCTGAAAAAAAAGAGAAAGCGAGAAGCGGAAAAAAAAATAAAAAAAACGTCAGAGTTGATTTTAATATTCATGAATTTTCTACCAGCTCAGTTCAGCAGTTTCGATTAAGCATTAATTAAGAGCCAGAGGGGGAAGGCAAACAAAAATAAGGCACTGAATGAGTAATGATGGTGGTGAAGATGTGCCTGCTGTGGATGCACCAGTGCCAGTGGTGTGGGCGGCCAGGCCCACCTCTGCCCACATCACACACACACACACACACACACACACACACACACACACGCGCACGCACACACTCACATACCCACACACACGCACATACCCACCCGCACGCTCACACACAAGCACACACACCGTGGAAAGAGATCACAGTGCTAATGTGCAAGTGGCGTACCTTGCAAAAATGTTTTAAAAAATACATAGATAAAAATATATATCTTATGGTACTTGTCTTATTTTCTCTGTTCTACGTGTTCAAATGAATTGCAATTCAAATGGGATATCATAAATTGTTTCAAAAGTCACCTTTTACAGTATAAATTCAAATACATGGGTGCATGTATTTGACTGTGTTGGGATGTCGGGATTTATTTGGGTGTGATATATTTTCTATAATGTTTTGCTTCTAATCGATTAAAAAAAAATTAAGAAATCAAAACAAAACTAAATAAAAAAAGATTAAATGTATTCCCCATCACAGATTTCCAAAGGCTGCACAGTAATGGAACAATTAGGAATTAATGACTGAATGACTAGGTATTATTATTTTCAGTATTATTATTATTATTTTTAATCAGTTGTAATACATATATATGTATATATATATATATATATATATATGTAACCACACACACACATTAATATTACTACTCCATTACTACTATTTATAATATATGATAGTGGTATAAAATGGATGGATGGATGGATATATATTATATATATATCTGATTTATATATATATATATATATATATATATATATATATATATATATATATATATATATATATATATATATATATATATATGTAATCACACACACACATATATATTACTATACTATACTACCATATCTGGTACATATATATATATATATATATATATATATATATATATATATATATATATATACATATATATATATATATATATATATACATACATATATATATATATATATATATATACACATACATACATACATACATACATACATATATATATACACATACATACATACATACATACATACATATATATATATATATACATACATACATACATACATACATACATACATACATACATACATACATACATACATACATATATATATATATATATATACACATATATATATATATATATATATATATATATACACACACATATATACAAACACATATATATTACTACTCTATTACTACTATTTATAATATATGATAGTGGTAGAAATGGATGGATGGATGGATATATATTATATATATCTGATTTTTTATATATATATATATATATATATATATATATATATATGATATATATTATATACATCATATATATTATATATATAAATATATATATATATATATATATATATATATATATATATACACATATATACACGCACATATATATTATTACTCTATTAATACTATTTATAATATCCATAAATTTGATAGATAGATAGATAGATAGATGGATAGATAGATGGATAGATGGATAGATGGATAGATGGATAGATAGATAGATAGATAGATAGATAGATAGATAGATAGATAGATAGATAGATAGATAGATAGATAGATAGATAGATAGATAGATAGATAGATAGATAGATAGATAGTTCTTTATTGATTCCTTCAGGAGAGTTCCCTCAGGAAAATTAAAAATTATATTATGACTAAAAACAAACTTTTTTCAATTATTTCACATGATATAATATTATTTGAAGGGCACAGCCTCCTTTCCATTACCACTAATTAGTACTCCAGTTGATACAGACAAATAAAATTGCAAAACACTGTGTGAATCACCTGCATCAATATCGCCACGGCTCTCAAATGTCTGCGTGAACACATTTTTTATTTTTTGTCTTCAAAATAAAATAAAGCAAATAATCCCAACAAATGAAAATAAAAAGTGTTTGAGGGAAAAGGCTTAGCTGCCACAAAAACAAGGATAAAGGGAACAAAGAAAAAAATAAATGGTATCATCGCAAAGGTATTACCTTTAAGCCCGGCCCTGATACTTGACTGTTTTCGGTGAATTGTAATGGGGTGTTTTTGCTCAGCGGGTTGAATGCCGACCAGCTGGTACTGACCGACCCAAAGCAGCCTGCAAAGCTGCACATTGCAATGTGATGCACAGACTGCAAACGCCAAAGCAAACAGCATCTAAAAGAGAAACATATGGACAGTCGATCCGTCACGAAGCAGCAAAACTAGCACCCGTAATGCATTTTTCCACTTCTTTACATCTTCAATGCATACCATTTAGTATTGAGGTAATCCTGTGGGTTTGTTGCAGGGCCGGAAGCGAGATAGCAATGCAACAATGGGGCTCCAATAGAACATGGAGCACAAGTTTTAAAATGATTTATACAGTAATATGTTTTTCTGAATTGTGAGGAACACTGCTGGTTACCTGCACTGGCAACACTTAACACATGACACACTGCAAAAAGTCAGTGTTCAAAAACAAGAAAAAAAAATACCAAAAGTAGGGATACTTTACTTGAACTAAGCAAAATTATCTGCCAATAGAACAAGAAAAGTCGGCTTGTCAAGACTTTACAAAACAAGTAAAATTAGCTAACCTCAATGAACCCAAAAATACCTTAAAATAAGTATATTCTCACTAATAACAAGTGTACTTTTCTTGGTAGAAAAAGAAAAAAAGGAGACCTTTTTGCTCAATATGTTGAAAAATATTCTTAAATGAAGTAAATGCTAGTGCCATTATCTTGACATAATGATATGCGCTCGGCATTACATTTCTTGAAACCAGCAAACTTATACTAAAAACTAATTTATTGTTCTTAATGGAAAGGCAACAAGGCAAGCGCTTGTTACTCTCGGGGTCTACTAGCCGCTCAGGCAAAACATATTGTCTAAAAATGCATTTTTCCATGGATAACATGACATCATCGTGCCAAGTGTGTGCTCTTTAAGTCAATTAGTGCGCATATATACAGCCCGGCCCCCGGTCAAATTTTTTTTTATTGTAATTTTGAAGAATTTATCTGAATGTGCATGAATTATTTCTGCTCAAAATTGTTTGAAATGTTAAATGTTTAAATATTAACTGTCAGTTTGCTATACTGTGCCAATTGCATTACTTTATTAGTACGTATTTTTTATTGTTTGATTGAAAATTGTGTCAAAATCATGATTTTTTTTTTTTCATGCATTAAGTAAGAAATTATTACTTTAAAAAAGCAGTGTTATATTTGTGAGTGTTGATGACACGGATTTGCAACAGTTGATATTCTAGTTTCAAGCATGTTTTACTCAATATAGGTCATCAAATCTCAGCATCAAGCTGTAATATCTTACTGAGATCATTTAGGACCAAAACCCTTAAAACAAGTAAAACACTCTAACATAAAATCTGCTTAGTGAGAAGAATTATCTTATCAGACAGAAAATAAGCAAATATCACCCTTATTTGAGATATTTAATCTTACTTAGATTTCGGTTTTTGCAGTGATTTTATTATAGATTTTTTTTTTTTTTGTAAAAAGCACTTTACATTGAGTAAACAACCTCAAAGTGCTACAGTGTATTACATTTTTTTTTAAATACAAATATAATAAAAAATAAATAAAAATAAAAACTAGAACAGCCAAATAGCTAAAACTAGTATGCGTATATCTAAAAAAGGGATTTTTAAAAATAAGGGTTTTTAAGCCTTTTTTTAAAAGCATCCACAGTCTGTGGTGCCCTCAGGTGGTCAGGGAGAGCGTTCCACAGACTGGGAGTGGCGGAGCAGAAAGCCCGGTCGCCCATTGTTCGTAGCTTTGTCCCCAGAGGTTGGAGGGGATCATTTAGGACCAAAACCCTTAAAACAAATAAAACATTCTAACAAAAAATCTGCTTAGTGAGAAGAATTATCTTATCAGACAGAAAATAAGCAAATATCACCCTTATTTGAGATATTTTATCTTACTTAGATTTCAGTTTTTGCAGTGATTTTATCATAGATTTTTTTTAGTTTGTAAAAAGCACTTTACATTGAGTAAACAACCTCAAAGTGCTACAGTGTATTAAAAAAAATTAAAATAAAAATATAATAAAAAATAAATAAAAATAAAAACTAGAACAGCCAATTAGCTAAAACTAGTATACATGTATCTAAAAAAAAAAAAAAAATTTTAAAAGAGGGGTTTTTAAGCCTTTTTTAAAAGCATCCACAGTCTGTGGTGCCCTCAGGTGGTCAGGGAGAGCGTTCCACAGACTGGGAGCGGCGGAGCAGAAAGCCCGGTCTCCCATTGTTCGTAGCTTTGTCCTCGGAGGTTGGAGGAGATCATTTAGGAGCAAAACCCTTAAAACAAGTAAAACACTCTAACATAAAATCTGCTTAGTGAGAATAATTATCTTATCAGACAGAAAATAAGCAAATATCGCCCTTATTTGAGATGTTTAATCTTACTTAGATTTCAGTTTTTGCAGTGCAACGGGGCTCCAATAAAACATGGAGCACAATTTTCTCAAACAAACAAAAGAAACAACTTTTTTTTGTTTTAAAATGATTTATACAATAATATATTCTTCTGAATTGTGAGGAACACTGCACAATACAATACACCTGCACTGGCAACACTTAACAAATGCCAGTAAGTGTGTTGGGTGGGGTGGGAGGGGGGCATGCCTCGCCACCTTTCACAATTCATTACCACAAATTAGGGTTCAATAAAATTGCTATTCAGAGATAATTAGAAGTTCTTTTGACGGTGGAGTCGAGGAGTGTGTTGTGGGGGCGTGGGGGGTGCATTGCCGTGTGGATGGGGTGGAAGGGACACGACAGCGTGACCTAAAGCGACAAAAAACAAGCGTCCGCGCCCCCCCCCCTCCCCCTGGAGAAAGGAGGGCCCCTCCTCGCGGTCACCTGCTGAGCTATGGCGACGCTCCAAATGAAACAAATTATCTCAGGCCTTCCTTTTTCACGCTGCACGAGGAGGACGGCTAATAAGGTCGCGCGAGGTTTCATCAATTAGCACTTTTTCCGCCGAGCACACGCTAACCGTCGTCACGTTGCGGCGGGGGGGGGGGGGGGGTGACATGTCTGCCGGGGGTGACAGAAGCCCGACCGAGAGCGACTAAGAGTGCCAGACTGCGGTGATATTTGGTGTGACAAATGTTTTATCTTCTTTATCCTGAAAAGCGGCGTTTACTCGCCGCCTTCTGATTGTAGCTTTGAAATGACTACCGTATTTTTCGGACTATAAGTCGCAGTTTTTTTCAGAGTTTGGCCGGGGGTGCGACTTGTACTCAGGCGCGACTTATGTGTGAAATTATTAACGGATTAGCGTAAAATATCAATTAATATTATTTAGCTCATTCACGTAAGAGACTAGACGTATAAGATTTCATGGGATTTAGCGATTAGGAGTAGGGATGTCCCGATCCAGGTTTTTGCACTTCCGATCCGATACCGATATTGTTTTTGCATTTCCGATCCGATACCGATACTGACCGATACCGATACTGACCGATACTGGCCTATCCGAGCATGTATTAAAGTTTAAAGTTATTTAGCCTACTTAGTTGTCAGAATCATGTTGAAAAGGGTTTTAGTACTCTTGATAACAACTAGCCAGCTGAATTAGGGGAGTTTGAATAATACACAATGGTTGGTAACAAGAAACTGACCTGTTTATTCAAGGATAAACACAAAATAGACAAAATTATACATGACAAACAGAAATGGCATCATTGAACTAGGGCTGGGCGATATGGCCTTTTTTTAATATTGCGATATTTTAAGGCCATATTGCGATACACGATATATATCTCGATATTTTGCCTTAGCCTTGAATGAACACTTGATGCATATAATCACAGCAGTATGATGATTCTATGTGTTTTGATTGATTGATTGAGACTTTTATTAGTAGGTTGCACAGTGAAGTACATATTCCGTACAATTGACCACTAAATGGTAACACCCCAATAAGTTTTTACACTTGTTTAAGTCGGGGTCCACTTAAATTGATTCATGATACAGATATATACTATCAGATGTATACTATCATCATAATACAGTCATCACACAAGATAATCACATTGAATTATTTACATTATTCATAATCCAGGGTGTGGAGGGTAAGTGTCAAAAAGACAGCCAAAAGAGTTTGATATGAGAATAAATCTAAAGTTAAAATATAGGGTAGAAATGCACCCATTTGCAGGAAATGTAGTCTTGATTTTTAAAATGTTCTTTCAAGGCTTGCATGT
Organism: Nerophis lumbriciformis; assembly: GCF_033978685.3. Taxonomy (NCBI): domain Eukaryota; kingdom Metazoa; phylum Chordata; class Actinopteri; order Syngnathiformes; family Syngnathidae; genus Nerophis; species Nerophis lumbriciformis. The sequence continues at coordinate 965,851 of NC_084570.2, read as the reverse complement.
CTACGTTAAAACATTCTTCTTCATACTGCATTAATATATGCTACTTTTAAACTTTCATGCAGAGAAGGAAATCACAACTAAAAAACTCACTAATTTTTTCATACGGTGTTGATGTGGAAATGTTTTGCCATTTTGATGGTGTGGAGTCTGGACGTGTGGCACCGAATGGAGATAAGCGTCTCGACAGACGTCACAATATTTGAACAATGATGACGAAAACTGTCGTCTCTGTCGTGTCCGTGTGTCGAAAATTGTTATGCGCTTATTTTTTTATTTGATTTTGTGCGTGGCATAGATTTGCCGTGCGCAGAGGACGCTTGAGCAGGCGCGCACCTTAGCGGCTGCGCTAGCATCACAGCTAACGTTAGCCATGCCGCTACCTCGCTCTCTGCTGTGAGAGGACGTATACGTATGTGACGTATGACGTGACAGTATGTGACGTATGACGTGACAGTATGTGACGTGTGACGTGACAGTATGTGACGTGTGTAAGAAGGTGCGCTCGCTGTCTGTGAGAGGGAGACACAGGAAAGAGTGAGAAGAGCCTGTCGTGTAATGCCAGCAGCTAAAAGCAACTGCGTGAGAATTGTGGATGTGTTGAAGGTGTGCTGGAAAATGCAGAACGGAATTACGGAGCAGCAGAAAAGTGGAATGTATTATTCAAATAGGTGCGTTGGAAAACACGGACCGGAGTTTTTTTTTAAACTGGATCTGGATCGGCATTTTCCCATGCCTTGCCGATACGCAATTTTTGGCAAAAAATCGGCAGCCGATCCGATCCAAATATCGGATCGGGACATCCCTAATTAGGAGTGACAGATTGTTTGGTAAACGTATAGCATGTTGAGTATTAAACTCTGCGACTGTTTTTTTCGGATACTGACCACGTTGGGGTTCCGGTCAGAGAACACACAGTCATCATTTGGACTCTTCCAACTTTAATGGTGCATATTGGTTTAGGTTCATTTCTTTAGTTAGTAAATGATTGATTGCATTCAGACAGGTTAAAATGTTGCTAAAACCATCACTTTTCTATCAGTCACAGTGACTTTTCAAAACAAAAATATTACAGCAAAAATCATATGGGTTGATTGACATGTTTATTCTGTAAGCTAACTTCAATAGTTTGACATTATTTTGACAGTTAATGCCAGTTATCCTGTCAACCTTTCACAAGACTTCAATTTGTTAATTGAAAGTATAAACAGTATAAACACTTTTTACAGTAAACAAATGGTAAAACAGTACTAAACAATTCCATAAAAAAAAAATTGGTGTCATTATTAACTTTCTGTCCAAGCTTGTATAATCTACTGCCTTGTTCAATTGTAAAAAATATTCTGTGCCTAAAATTCACATTTCTATCACAATTATCATACTGTAAACATGGTAAGCTAACTTCATTAAAATTAATAGTCCTGTCAATAGCATGGAATTACAATTCAAATGTAGTTTTTTTGTAAGCCTTTCAAAAGAATTCAAAATATGAAAAAATTAATGACAATTAATTGAAGCCATCAGACACTTGAAAAGTGGCACATCACATCTCTAATGTAATCATTTGAACTTTTCAACAGAAATAGCACTGCAAAAATATTAAGGACATACTTCTGTATTTTGGTAGTTATGCTGTCAACATTTAACAAGATTTCTTCAACTTGGACTTGAAAGCATAAATAGTATAAACACTTTTAACAGTGTAACAGTACTAAACAATTCCAATAGATAACATTGGTGTCATTACCTTTTTGTGGCTAAAATCCAAATTTAGCAACGGCATTAGACTTGTGTTTTTTTGTCCCAACGTGGTCTTTTACATCGCTAATTCCTCCGTGTCCGATCGAAAAATCTTGTCTGCACAAGGTGCAATTCGCATAGTTTTCACCCTTTTTGGAACGGATAATTATTCCCGGATAGGCTTTTGAATATTCTTCACGGAATGACTGCAGTTTTCTTTTCGGTTTAAGACTCGTTTGCGATTTTTCTCCGGCTGATTCCATGATCGTTCGCTCGTTTGGAAACAATGGGCAACAGGTGCCTCGTACTTGGCAGCGGTGCTATAAATAGCCTCCCGCATGGCATTCGGAATGGCTCGATAGGAAGTTACGGGAAGCAGTGTCGATTGTCATTGTTGTTACGCAATTTCGTGAATAAAACTTTAAAAAATAATAATAATTTAATTAATGAAAAACCGTATTTTTTATCACTGCAACCGTAACCCGGAATAGGTTGATGAAAACCGTACTAATTACGGGAAAACCGGAGTAGTTGGCAGGTATGGACCTCATCCAAACTTACAATCCTGCGCGCGCTCTGAGGTCCGAGAGCCAGCTCCAGCTCGTGGTGTCCAAGACGAGACTTAAAACCAGGGGAGACGGGGCCTTCTCTGTGGTCGGCCCTAAGCTCTGGAACACTCTGCCCCTCCATATTCGAACTGCTCCCACAGTGGACTGTTTTAAGTCTCGTCTTAAGACCCACTTTTATTCTCTGGCTTTTAACACTACGTGAGTTGTGTGGTCCTCTGTTGTCCTCTGTGTTTTTAACATTTTGATTTCTATTTACTGTTTTAATTGGTTTTACCCTTTGAAATTGTTTTTAATCATATTTATTTTATATTGTTTTTAATTGTGTTTAATATTGTTGTGCAGCATTTTGGAAACATTTTGTTGTTTAAATGTGCTATATAAATAAAGTGGATTGGATTGGATTAGTATCTGTAAATCACAAGCAAACACCCATCAACATTTATGTCAGTTAACTAAACAACAATATAAATATATGCTCAAAGTAAAATACTCGAGACATAATCTATTGCATTTCTACAATGGCATGTGAGCTAGCCACATTAGCAGCAACAATGCTATCCTTAACAGGGAGATGTTAGCTCCTAGCATTCTGACAACACAGCACCAATAATACTCATAAAACACCACTAAATGTTACACAAACACAGTGATGTCTATTAATAAACTAAATGAGTCTTATATAATAATCAACATACTCACATCGTCAAAGACGAGAGCACCGATTAAACGTAGCAGAGAAACAAGTCAGCACACATTAACACACGTCAAAAGGGAAGCGGAAGTGACCCCTACAGGAAAGAAGCGGAAGGGACACTGTCAAGAAATGCTTCAAAATAAAGTATCTGAAAACATAGATAAACATGGAGAATTCTTAACATAGCATGTTCTATATGTTATAGTTATTTGAATGACTCTTACCATAATATGTTACGTTAACATACCAGTTGGTTATTTATGCCTCATATAACGTACACTTATTCAGCCTGTTGTTCACTATTCTTTATTTATTTTAAATTGCCTTTCAAATGTCTATTCTTGGTGTTGGCTTTTATGAAATACATTTTCCCAAAAAATGCGACTTATACTCCAGTGCGACTTATATATGTTTTTTCCCTTCTTTATTATGCATTTTCGGCCGGTGCGATTTATACTCCGGAGCGACTAATACTCCGAAAAATATGGTATATATAATTTCCTTTATTGGCACCAATTTTTTTTAACACACCATTTATAAGCCTACGTCCTGACACCTTTTTGACCCTCAGCCCATACCATACAATCGGGTAATGAAATAGCGTATCGTTACTATTGAGCCACAAGTAGGAAAATTGCAAGCAGAAATTGTCATGATCTGTGGTCTGGATTATGTTTTTGTTATTTTCTGTTTGTTTTGGACTCTTTTAGTTCCTGTTTGCGCTCCCTTGTTTGTTTAGTTACCATGGCGACTTATTAGTTTCACCTGCCTCATGTGTTCGGGACACGCACTTGCTCTAATTAAAGGCCTACTGAAACCCACTACTACCGACCACGCAGTCTGATAGTTTATATATCAATGATGAAATCTTAACATTGCAACACATGCCAATACGGCCGGGTTAGCTCACTAAAGTGCAATTTTAAATTTCGCGCGACATATCCTGCTAAAAACGTCTCGGTATGATGACGTCAGCGCGTGACGTCGCGGATTGTGGAGGACATTTTGAGACAGCATGATGGCCAGCTATCAAGTCGTCTGTTTCATCGCAAAATTCCACAGTATTGTGGACATCTGTGTTGGTGAATCTTTTGCAATTTGTTCAATGAACAATGGAGACAGCAAAGAAGAAAGCTGTAGGTGGGAAGCGGTGTATTGCGGCCGACTTTAGCAACACAAACACGGCCGGTGTTTCATTGTTTACATTCCCGAAAGATGACAGTCAATCGTTACCATTGACCTGTGGAGAACTGGGACAACAGAGACTCTTACCAGGAGGACTTTGAGTTGGATACGCAAACACGGTACCGTGAGTACGCTTCCAAACATTTGATCGCTTGCCCGTACGTGCGTGCCGCTATGTGCATGTCACGTAAATAATTCAATGTATACACCCTGATGATTATCTTGTGTGATGACTGTATTATGATCATAGTATATATGACAATATATATCTGTATCATGAATCAACCCCGACTTAAACAAGTTGAAAAACGTATTCGGGTGTTACCATTTAGTGGTCAATTGTACGGAATATGTACTTCACTGTGCAACCTACTAATAAAAGTCTCAAAAAGTCTCACGTACGTAACTTTGGGGACTTTGGGGAAATATATGTGCTGTATGAACTTTGGGGAGGTGAACGGTACTTTGGGCTGTGGGATTGAGTGTGTTGTGCAGGTGTTTGAGTTGTATTGGCGGGTTATATGGACGGGAGGGGGGAGGTGTTTGTTATGCGAGATTAATTTGTGGCATATCAAATATAAGCCTGGTTGTGTTGTGGCTAATAGAGTATTTGTAGACTGTTTTAGTCATTCCCAGCTGAATATCAGGTCTCTCACAGCATCTTCCCTATCTGAATCGCTCCCACTGCCCTCTAGTCCTTCACTCTCACTTTCCTCATCCACAAATCTTTCATCCTCGCTCAAATTAATGGGGAAATCGTCGCTTTCTCGGTCCGAATCGCTCTCGCTGCTGGTGGCCATGATTGTAAACAATGTGCGGATGTGAGGAGCTCCACAACCTGTGACGTCACGCTACTCGTCTGCTACTTCCGGTACAGGCAAGGCTTTTTTATCAGCGACCAAAAGTTGCGAACTTTATCGTCGATGTTCTCTACTAAATCCTTTCAGCAAAAATATGGCAATATCGCGAAATGATCAAGTATGACACATAGAATGGACCTGCTATCCCCGTTTAAATAAGAAAATTGCATTTCAGTAGGCCTTTAAGAAACTATTATTTAAGCCTGTCTTTGCCAGTTGCTCTGTTCATGCTTGTCTTCATGCGTTACCATAGTTCTTGCTGCTCTTTTCTTGCCACAGTAAGTCTTGCTTATTTCATGCGATTCCATAGTTAATGCTATTTGTTTCATGCCATAGTTTAGTGAGGTTTTCATGTCCATAGTTTTATGTTTCATGTCCTAAGTTTTTTGCCTTAGCTTCTCGTGTGAACGGCACGCTTTCCTTTTGTTTTGGTTTCTGTCATGTCTGCTGTGTCGGATTAATTGATTATTAAATATGTTCCTACCTGCTACCGTTGTCCGCAAAAGTCAGTTTGCATCCCGGGAGAACAATCCTCGCAGTAAGCTGCGAAAACCCCCACGTTTTGACAGAAATAGACAAAGAAAATGGTACAATATGGAAATTCCAAAGCTATGGCAAGTCGTACTCCTGACAAGACAAGAATATTTTATCTTCGATCACCGTGAAACCACATCACTGTAGGGAATGCGGGCTGGTGTGCTTTGCTGCTATGCATTAACACGTAAACATTCAGACATATATGTGTATATATATCATTTCTTATATTGGCACAACATTTTTTAACACACCATTTACAAGCCTACATCCTGACACCTTTTTGACCCTTGGCCCATTCAGTAGCATCAGGTAATGAAATAACGTATCGTTACTATTGAGCCAAAAGTAGAAAAATCATTTTGTGGCAGATTGAAATAAAGTGTATATTCTTTTATAACATATTCTGGTTGATAGTCACCAATTACAGAATGTTTATCGGGCGGAATATCACATGTTAGTAATAGATAAAGAAGGTTAAGACATTGTTATGCAGCAAAACTAAATTGATTAACTTGTGCAACATATAATGTACAGACTATCAGAAGGTATAAATATCATATTTTACATTACCAAACATATTTGACAATCAAACTATTATCGTAAAATCCACATTTTGTCTTCCTAATGCATGGCAGTGTACCTCTCCCTCTGAATGCAAGTGCTCCTACAGCAGGAATTGAAATTATGTATTCCTACAAAATACAAAATCTGGCAAGATTTGTATTTTTATTAAATAAAAAATAAAAAACTCAAAGTGTAACTTTTTGTTGGAACTTTGCCTATCGTTCACAGTTCTTTATGCAAACATGTAAAAATCGGCTTGTTCTTGATTGCAAGCAATGCAGCTAATGGGAGCAATTAATTCTACCTTTAAATGACTTTAAAAATGCATTCAAAAAGCGTCACCAATACTTCATTTACTTTCCGTAACCTGTAAAATAACCAAACTGTAGCGACAATGTTATTGTAAGAGCGAACACTGAGGAACTCTCTTTCTAGCGAAGTAACACATCGGCGTGCTTCGGTATTGGCTGTAAAAGCTAACTACGGAAAGAGATAAGCTAGCATCTACATCAGCACGAAACGTGTTTGAGTTTGTAATGTGCAACACACTGTGATAAGACAACAATCAGAATTGACTGAAACACACAAACAATCATATTATAAATGTGACTCATTCGATGTCTGTTTGGTCCAGCTAGCCGGGGACATTTTTTCCGGTTTATTTATTTAAGTCGAAATAGCTTGTCTCCAAATTCCACATGTGCAGCTTTGTGTCACGCAGTCTGCTCCAAAAGTCTCACTCTCTCTCTCCGTGCTCACTTTTAGAAGCAGCAGTTCATCCTCTGTATATTCAGGTTCAAAAAGATAAGATTGTGAATCCTCATTTCTCCAAAAATAGTCATCTTTGTAGTCTATTACCAAGTCTGCCATGATTAAATCACACTTTGTTGCCAGAAGTTGTCGTTTGCTCCAATGGAAAGGGAAATCAGTACGTGGAAGAAGTCAGTCCCAGTCCCAATGATTAAAATTACTAAAATACGGTAAATATTGTCCATATTAAAATGTTGACGGAGGGTTTTGAAGTTGTTTTCGAGGGCTTTGAAGGCTACCACTAGACGCATCTTCCAAGCTTAGACTTAGACAAACTTTATTGATCCACAAGGGAAATTGTTCCACACAATAGCTCAGTTAAAAAGGATGGAAAGGATAAGGATGGAAAGGACAATGCACACAAGGGCACAAAAAGGTATAAAGTAGACTAAAAAAGTACCATAGTAGCAATATAAAATATAACATATATGTAATATTTACATATTATATATACAGTATATAATATATACTGATGTATAATATTATTATATTATAATATAATATAATATATACAATATATAACAAATCCCAATTAATATGTACAATATTACAGTATGTGTAACAGCTGCAGGAATACACATGTAAGCACACATGATTGTATTTTTTTATGACAGAAAAAAACAAAACACTTAGGTAATAGACAAATATAGTGGTTTTTGAAATCATTTAAAAAAAATTGGCTCCAGCACCAACCGCGACCCAGAAAAGGACAAGCAGTAGAAAATGGATGGATGGATGGATGGAAAATCCTACTTAAAAAAAGAAACGTGTGTTCTTGTCTCTCTTAATGATTGTGAACGATAGGCAAAACTCCAAAAAAAGTGCAGTTCCCCTAAAGCAGAGGTGTCCAAACATTTTCCAGCGAGGGCCACACAGAGAAAAATTTAAGGATGGGAGTGCCACTTTTACACATTTTGTATATGAAAAATACTCAAACCAAAACAACGTAGATAAACATATGCTAACATTTGCAAAACACTTCTACATCTTAGCTTTGTGTTATTGATAACAAAGCAATAAAATCCATCATGATTATTTTAAAGGGGAACATTATCACCAGACCTATGTAAGCGTCAATATATACCTTGATGTTGCAGAAAAAAGACCATATATTTTTTTAACCGATTTCCGAACTCTAAATGGGTGAATTTTGGCGAATTAAACGCCTTTCTAATATTCGCTCTCGGAGCGATGACGTCACAATGTGACGTCGCATCGGGAAGCAATCCGCCATTTTCTCAAACACCGAGTCAAATGATTTTTAGTCTATTTTATTTTCTCTGATGTATTTTATGTATTTATTATTTTTATAGGTAAATGTTTTGGTAACACTTTAGTATGGGGAACATATTCTCAGTAACAAAGACTTAATTTAGAGTTATTTGGTTAGGGTTAGGGTTAGTAGAATAAGAATAAGGCATTAATAAGTACTTATTAATGTCTAAATTAGAGCCAATATGTTACTAATTTGCATGTTAGTAATCAACTAATTAATGGTGAACATGTTCCCTATACTATAGTGTTACCAATGTTTTATATTACTGCACTGCAAAAAGTCAGTGTTCAAAAACAAGAAAAAAAAATACAAAAATGAGGGGTATTTTACTTGAACTAAGCAAAATTATCTGCCAATAGAACAAGAAAATGTGGCTTGTCAAGACTTTCCAAAACAAGTAAAATAAGCTAACCTCAATGAATCCCAAAATACCTTAAAATAAGTATATTCTCACTAATAACAAGTGCACTTTTCTTGATAGCAAAAACAAATAGGAGACCTTTTTTTCTCAATATGTTGAAAAATATTCTTAAATGAAGTAAATGCTAGTGCCATTATCTTGACATAATGATATGCGCTCGGCATTACATTTTTTGAAACCAGCAAACTTATACTAAAAAATAAGGTTTATTGTTCTTAATGGAAAGGCAAAAAGGCAATGCTCAGGCAAATCATATTGTCTAAAAATGCATTTTCCCATTGATAACATGACATCATCGCACCAAGTGCGTGCTCTTTCAGTCAATTAGTGAGCAAGGAATATAGTTGTATACCGTATTTTTCGGAGTATAAGTCGCACCTGCCGAAAATGCATAATAAAGAAGGAAAAAAACATATATAAGTCGCACTGAAGCCCGGCCAAACTATGAAAAAAACTGCGACTTATAGTCCGAAAAATACGGTATATATATATATATATATATATTCACAGCCTGGCCCCCGGCCAATTTTATTTTTATTGTAATTTTGAAGAATTTATCTAAATGTGCATGAACTATTTCTGTTCAAAATTGTTTTGAAATCTCACATGTTAAATGTTTAAATATTAACTGTCAGTTTAATTATGAGACACAATTGTGTCAAAGTCATGTTTTATTTATTTCATGCTTGAAATAAGAAATCGTCACTTTAAAAAATCCATCCATCCATTTTCTACCGCTTATTCCCTTTTGGGGTCGCGGGGGGCGCTGGAGCCTATCTCAGCTACAATCGGGCGGAAGGCGGGGTTCACCCTGGACAAGTCGCCACCTCATCGCAAAAAAGTAGTTTTATACTTGTGAGTGTTGATGACACAGCTTTGCAACAGTTGATATTCTAGTCTCAAGCATGTTTTACTCAATATAGGCCATAAAATCTCAGCAACAAGCTGTAATATCTTACTGAGATCATTTAGGAGCAAAACCCTTAAAACAAGTAAAACACTCTAACATAAAATCTGCTTAGTGAGAAGAATTATCTTATCATTCTAGTTTCAAGCCAGGGACGGCGTGGCGCAGTGGAAGAGTGGCCGTGCGCGACCCGAGGGTCCCTGGTTCAATCCCCACCTAGTACCAACCTTGTCATGTCCGTTGTGTCCTGAGCAAGACACTTCACCCTTGCTCCTGATGGGTGCTGGTTAGCGCCTTGCATGGCAGCTCCCTCCATCAGTGTGTGAATGTGTGTGTGAATGGGTAAATGTGGAAGTAGTGTCAAAGCGCTTTGAGTACCTTGAAGGTAGAAAAGCGCTATACAAGTACAACCCATTTATCAGACAGAAAATAAGCAAATATCATTAGATTTCAGTTTTTGCAGTGATTTTATTATAGATTTTTTTTTTTTTTTGTAAAAAGCACTTTAAATTGAGTTAACAACCTCAAAGTGCTACAGTGTATTAAATGTTTTTTAAATACAAATATAATAAAAAATAAATAAAAATAAAAACTAGAACAGCCAAATAGCTAAAGTTAAAGTTAAAGTTAAAGTACCAATGATTGTCACACACACACTAGGTGTGGCGAAATTATTCTCTGCATTTAACCCATCACCCTTGATCACCCCCTGGGAGGTGAGGGGAGCAGTGGGCAGCAGCGGTGGCCGCGCCCGGGAATCATTTTTGGTGATTTAACCCCCAATTCCAACCCTTGATACTGAGTGCCAAGCAGGGAGGTAATGGCTCCCATTTTTATAGTCTTTGGTATGACTCGGCCGGGGTTTGAACTCACAACCTACCGATCTCAGGGCGGACACTCTAACCACTAGGCCAACCACTAACCACTAGTATGCATTATTTAGATTTCAGTTTTTGCAGTGTAACTCTTCTAGAATGTATGTCTCAACTTCTGTGCATCACTTTGTGAAACTTCTATTGTTTTTTGAAATGTGCAAGTGGATTGGATTAAATAGATCAGATCATTGTGCAGGACGCTTTGCTGCCAAATCTGTCCAAAAGGACCAGTTACCCCCCCCAAAAAAGTGACACATTACAACAAATGTTGGAGAGGACTCCCAACAAGTGCAGTCTTTATACTTTCAAGTGTCTTTGGCTGCTGCTGCCACCCACTTGCTCTCTCTTTGGGCAGTTTGTGCCCTTCATCCTCCTCCCTTTCCTCAGGCCGCATCAAACTCTGGCTGCCGCACCGGCGCCACTGCGGGGGTCGTGTGAACCAGCCAGTCCGGTCACCTCGCATCAGTGTCGGGCCGGAATGCGCGGTGGCCTGGCCCCGGCCGGGGACGCCACTCCAGAGGAGGGGACGAAGGGAGGGGAGGGGGGTCGAGCAGGTGTTGGGTGATGAAGTGCATGTGTGGAGGGGAGGCAGGAGGGGTTGGAGTGGATAATGCTGATGTCACTTCCCCGCTACCCATTGTGGTCAGAGGAGAGGTGGACACAGAGAGCCTGCGGGTGCGCCCCTGCAGAGGTCACCGTGCCAGATCGGAATCAAAGTCTGTCTTTGCTTATTAAGTGGCCACCTGATGGTTCAGCAGCATCACGTGACAACTAAGCTGAAAGGATACCCACTCTTGCTGTCATGTTAGTCCTCTAAAATTCACAGGAAACCAGAAAGTGTAGCAATCCCTTTCCACCTCCTTGTTGAATGAAAGAGGCCTTTTACACCGCAAACAAACATTGCTCTGATCAAGCAATTATGCACTTTAAAGGTATTAAGTACCGTTGGGGGGTGGGGGGGCCCTCCTGGGACCACCGCAGTCTTTATGCACAGTTCTGTCTACGACATAAAAGGAAGAAAACTGCCATTCGTGCACATTATGTATGCATGAAGTGCTGAATCAGTAATGTTGATTTATATTTCACTGACCTCCAGGTACTCCGGCCATACTTGCCAACAACGTTCCCTCTAAGGTGCGCGCCTGTGCAATTGTGCACTGCTCAAACATCCTCTGCGCACGGCAAATCTATGCCACGCACAAAATCAAATAAAAAAATAAGCGCATAACAATTTTCGACACGACGGAGAAAACAGTTTTCGTCATCATTGTTCAAAGTCTGTCGAGACACTTTGAGGACATGAATTCCATCCATCACTTTACTGAGCAAAACTCTTTATTGTCGGCCATAAACACATCACCAAAACATTAGTAAAAAAAATTATATCTAGCAAAACTGGTCATTTTCTGCAGTACAAAGCAGACCAAAAGCAACTTTGTTATATCAACATCAGCCGCTCGCTCTTTCTCACTTGCGCCAACACATGCACATATGGCACTTAGCCAGTGATGCGTTTACAGCCACACAAAAAGTCGGACAACTCCAACACCACACGTAAAGTGTCATTCCAGGTCGTTACACTATGATTTACCAATCAAATGTGTGCTTATTCTAGTGTCATTTATTAGGAATCTTAATTTAAATAAATAAATAAATGGGTTGTACTTGTACAGCGCGTTTCTACCTTCAAGGTACTCAAAGCGCTTTGACACTACTTCCACATTTACCCATTCACACACACATTCACACACTGATGGAGGGAGCTGCCATGCAAGGCGCTAACCAGCACCCATCAGGAGCAAGGGTGAAGTGTCTTGCTCAGGACACAACGGACATGACGAGGTTGGTACTAGGTGGGGATTGAACCAGGGACCCTCGGGTTGCGCACGGCCACTCTCCCACTGCGCCACGCCGTCCCATTTATAAATATTAATCATGAAATGCTGTTAGTATATTAAATAAATATACTAACAGCAAATTTTACAAACAGGAAATTGCAGGAATGTACACATGATCCCCTGCTTACATCTCATTGTGCAACATGTGAATGTTGGGAACTAAATGCAATGTCTGAAAGGGGTACACATTATTTCCAAAGCAGGACCTCCACCCAGACAAACAATACAAGTACACAGTTCATGAAAAACAATGTTTTTTGTTATTGTCATTGTAAGTGGGCCTAAACACTTATATTAGAAAGTAACCTCATGGAAATGACTGCTGTCATTTGATTATAATTCTCTTTAAGAAGGGGAACCGGAGGGTGTGTTCTAACTATCGTGGGATCACACTCCTCAGCCTTCCCGGTAAGGTCTATTCAGGTGTACTGGAGAGGAGGCTACGCCGGATAGTCGAACCTCGGTTTCAGGAGGAACAGTGTGGTTTTCGTCCTGGTCGTGGAACTGTGGACCAGCTCTATACTCTCGGCAGGGTCCTTGAGGGTGCATGGGAGTTTGCCCAACCAGTCTACATGTGCTTTGTGGACTTGGAGAAGGCATTCAGGAAGTCCTGTGGGGAGTGCTCAGAGAGTATGGGGTATCGGACTGTCTGATTTTGGCGGTCCGCTCCCTGTATGATCAGTGTCAGAGCTTGGTCCGCATTGCCGGCAGTAAGTCGGACACGTTTCCAGTGAGGGTTGGACTCCGCCAAGGCTGCCCTTTGTCACCCATTCTGTTCATAACTTTTATGGACAGAATTTCTAGGCGCAGTCAAGGCGTTGAGGGCATCCGGTTTGGTGGCTGCAGGATTAGGTCTCTGCTTTTTGCAGATGATGTGGTCCTGATGGCTTCATCTGGCCAGGATCTTCAGCTCTCACTGGATCGGTTTGCAGCCGAGTGTGAAGCGACTGGGATGAGAATCAGCACCTCCAAGTCCGAGTCCATGGTTCTCGCCCGGAAAAGGGTGGAGTGCCATCTCCGGGTTGGGGAGGAGACCATCACTGATGGTGGAAACTTTACACTAGACTTCAGGCAACGTGGATCCTGTGCCTCTCCTGTCTTCCTCCAGACTCTGGGACCTCGATTTCCAAAGGAAATGCAAAATTTGCATGGTTGGGTGATGGTTTGGGGTGCCATGTCATCTGCTGGTGTCGGTCCACTCTGTTTCCTGAGATCCAGGGTCAACGCAGCCGTCTACCAGCAAGTTTTAGAGCACTTCATGCTTCCTGCTGCTGACCTGCTCTATGGAGATGGAGATTTCAAGTTCCAACAGGACTTGGCGCCTGCACACAGCGCAAAATCTACCCGTGCCTGGTTTACGGACCATGGTATTTCTGTTCTAAATTGGCCCGCCAACTCCCCTGACCTTAGCCCCATAGAAAATCTGTGGGGTATTGTGAAAAGGAAGATGCAGAATGCCAGACCCAAAAACGCAGAAGAGTTGAAGGCCACTATCAGAGCAACCTGGGCTCTCATAACACCTGAGCAGTGCCAGAAACTCATCGACTCCATGCCACGCCGCATTAACGCAGTAATTGAGGCAAAAGGAGCTCCAACCAAGTATTGAGTATTGTACATGCTCATATTTTTCATTTTCATACTTTTCAGTTGGCCAACATTTCTAAAAATCCCTTTTTTGTATTAGCCTTAAGTAATATTCTAATTTTGTGACACATGGAATTTTGGATTTTCATTTGTTGCCACTTCAAATCATCAAAATTAAATGAAATAAACATTTGAATGCATCAGTCTGTGTGCAATGAATAAATATAATGTACAAGTTACACCTTTTGAATGCAATTACTGAAATAAATCAAGTTTTTCAAAATATTCTAATTTACTGGCTTTTACCTGTATATATATATAGGTCTCAAGGTTGGCAAGTATGACTCCGGCTTCCTCCCACCTCCAAAGACATGCACCTGGGGATAAGTTGATTGGCAACACTAAATTGGCCCTAGGGTGTGAATGTGAGTGTGAATGTGGTCTGTCTATCTGTGTTGGCCCTGCGATGAAGTGGCGACTTATCCGCCCGAATGCAGCTGAGATAGGCTCCAGCACCCGCGTGACCCTGAAAGGGACAAGCGGTAGAAAAATGGATGGATGAATGGTTCATCTGCATGTTGGTATGCTCACGCTTCCCTTGCATGTCAGCGGAATTACAAGTCAGGACCTGAAAGAGACCTATGTGGAAGTGATGGGCTTTAGTTTATGTCAGCAACCAGTGTGTGGTACAGTTGCCTAACGGTCAGATCACTGGTCCATATAGTTGCCAATGTGTGTTTGTTGTGTTTGGTGTCTGTGTCCGTGCGTACATATGTGATAATGGGGTATATGGGTCACTGGGGTATTGTTTTTAACTTTGTAAAGCACTTTGCATTGTATTTCTTTTATGTATGAAAAGTGTTCCATAAATAAAGCTTGATTTTTAATTGATTTGATTTGATTTGAGAAGCCAGCAAAGTAAACCGTACGGCACAAGTGTAAAGCTCTAGGGTTCAGGTCTGGCCCGCCTGGTCATTTAACTTAACCTGACTCCCGCCAGATCCTTGTTTACCCAGCAATATGTTTGGAGTAGAAAAGGTGAGTCCTTTAATACCAGGAACACCACAACTACCGTCAAGCATGGTGGTGGTAGAATTATGCTCTGGGCCTGTTTTGCTGCCAATGGAACTGGTGCTTTACAGAGAGTAAATGGGACAATGAAAAAAGGAGGATTACCTCCAAATTCTTCAGGACAAGCTAAAATCATCAGCCCGGAGGTTGGGTCTTGGGCACAGTTGGGTGTTCCAACAGGACAATGACCCCAAACACACGTCAAAAGTGGTCAAGGAAAGGCTAGAATGAAGGTTTTAGAATGGCCTTCCCAAAGTCCTGACTTAAACGTGAGGACAATGCTGAAGAAACAAGTCCATGTCAGAAAACCAACAAATTTAGCTGAACTGCACCAATTTTGTCAAAAGGAGTGGTCAAAAACTCAACCAGAAGCTTGTGGATGGCTACCAAAAGTGCCTTATTGCAGTGAAACTTGCCAAGGGTCATGTAAGCAAATATTAACATTGCTGTATGCAGATTTGGTCACATTTTCGGTAGAACCATAATAAATTCATAAAAGAACCAAACATCATGAATGTTTTTTGTGACCAACAAGTATGTGCTCCAATCACTCTATCACCAAAAAATAAGAGTTGTAGAAATGATTGGAAACTCAAGACAGCCATGACATTATGTTCTTTACAAGTGTACAAATTTGATCGTGATTGTATATTTAACAGTGACCATTTTCAAAAGACAATTTATGATACTTTAGAAGAGGGTTGGACGAAGAGGGTTTCATTGGACATCTAAAGGGAATTACGCTAAAGATTTCCCTGAACAAAATAATCATAGCAATTAGGTTGTGTGTTGTGGTTATTTTTTAGCATTATTTTATATACCAGGAAACAAACCAGAACAAAAACAGTGTAAAGCTTGATTAACCTACAATGCATAGCCGATTGTTTGTCAATACAGTTTTGTGACAGAATGGGACAATGAAAAAAGGAGGATTACCTCCAAATTCTTCAGGACAAGCTAAAATCATCAGCCCGGAGGTTGGGTCTTGGTCGCAGTTGGGTGTTCCAACAGGACAATGACCCCAAACACACCTCAAAAGTGGTAAAGAAATCAGGCTAGAATGAAGGTTTTAGAATGGCCTTCCCAAAGTCCTGACTTAAACGTGTGAATAATGCTGAAGAAACAAGTCCTAGTCAGAAAACCAAGAAATTTAGCTGAACTGCACCAATTTTGTCAAGAGGAGTGGTCAAAAACTCAACCAGAAGCTTGTGGATGGCTACCAAAAGGGCCTAATTGCAGTGAAACTTGCCAAGGGACATGTAAGCAAATATTAACATTGCTGTATGTATACTTTTGACCCATTTTCGGTAGAACCATAATAAATTCATAAAAGAACCAAACTTCATGAATGTTTTTTGTGACCAACAAGTATGTGCTCCAATCACTCTATCACCAAAAAATAAGAGTTGTAGAAATGATTGGAAACTCAAGACAGCCATGACATGATGTTCTTTACAAGTGTACAACTTTTGATCGTGATTGTATATTCAATAGTGACCATTTTCAAAAGACAAATTATGATACTTTAGAAGAGGGTTGGACGAAGAGGGTTTCATTGGACATCTAAAGGGAATTACGCTAAAGATTTCCCTGAACAAAATAATCATAGCAATTAGGTTAAATTACATTGCTGTGTTGTGGTTATTTTTTAGCATTATTTTACATACCAGGAAACAAACCAAAACAAAAACAGTGTAAAGCTTGATTAACCTACAATGCATAGCCGATTGTTTGTCAATACAGTTTTGTGACAGAATGGGACAATGAAAAAAGGAGGATTACCTCCAAATTCTTCAGGTAAACCTAAAATCATCAGCCCGGAGGTTGGGTCTTGGGCGCAGTTGGGTGTTCCAACAGGACAATGACCCCAAACACACCTCAAAAGTGGTAAAGAAATCAGGCTAGAACGAAGGTTTTAGAATGGCCTTCCCAAAGTCCTGACTTAAACGTGTGAACAATGCTGAACAAAACAAGTCCTAGTCAGAAAACCAACAAATTTAGCTGAACTGCACCAATTTTGTCAAGAGGAGTGGTCAAAAACTCAAGCAGAAGCTTGTGGATGGCTACCAAAAGTGCCTTATTGCAGTGAAACTTGCCAAGGGACATGTAAGCAAATATTAACATTGCTGTATGTATACTTTTGACCCATTTTCAGTAGACTCATAATAAATTCATAAAAGAACCAAACTTCATGAATGTTTTTTGTGACCAAACACTCCATCACCAAAAAATAAGAGTTGTAGAAATGATTGGAAACTCAAGACAGCCATGACATTATGTTCTTTACAAGTGTACAACTTTTGATCGAGACTGTATATTTCACAGTGACCATTTTCAAAAGACAAATTATGATACTTTAGAAGAGGGTTGGACGAAGAGGGTTTCATTGGACATCTAAAGGGAATTACGCTAAAGATTTCCCTGAACAAAATAATGATAGCAATTACGTTGCTGTGTTGTGGTTATTTTTTAGCATTATTTTACATACCAGGAAACAAACCAGAACAAAAACAGTGTAAAGCTTGATTAACCTACAATGCATAGCCGATTGTTTGTCAATACAGTTTTGTGACAGAATGGGACAATGAAAAAGGAGGATTACCTCCAAATTCTTCAGGACAAGCTAAAATCATCAGCTCGGAGGTTGGGTCTTGGTCGCAGTTGGGTGTTCCAACAGGACAATGACCCCAAACACACCTCAAAAGTGGTAAAGAAATCAGGCTAGAATGAAGGTTTTAGAATGGCCTTCCCAAAGTCCTGACTTAAACGTGTGAACACTGCTGAAGAAAACAAGTCCTAGTCAGAAAACCAACAAATTTAGCTGAACTGCACCAATTTTGTCAAGAGGAGTGGTCAAAAACTCAAGCAGAAGCTTGTGGATGGCTACCAAAAGTGCCTTATTGCAGTGAAACTTGCCAAGGGTCATGTAAGAGTTGTAGAAATGATTGGAAACTCAAGACAGCCATGACATTATGTTCTTTACAAGTGTATGTCAACTTTTGACCGCGGCTGTATATGCAAGTTGGAAATAAAATAGTACCTATACTCAAAGTTGCCGTAGTCAGGGAGTGTGAGAGGGCTCAGGCGGTGCTGTTTTCGACAGTGATGCAAGGCGGAACTGACAGTTGACAGTTGCCAAACACTGTGTCATGCTCTCATTGTCACACCTGGCAGCTGTCAATCAAAAGGGTCCCAAACACCTCACTTCCCGACACCACCGCGGCCTATGCCAAACACGCCGGGAGTGGTGACATCCATCCACAGTGTTGGCCCACTCCGACTGCACTCGTCTTGTCAGGGCCAGCGAGGGAAGGGGAGGGTAGGGGTGGTGGTTGGGGCTTAGCAACCAGCTATTTACATAAGGAAAGGTCACAAATGGCCTGCAGGCACTGTGCTAATTAGTGAATACGACCAAAAAAAACTATAATAAAAGACAAAAAAATTGTTAGGTAAGTGTGTGATGAGATGAAAACCCTAACCCTAACCTTAACCCTATGAGTGGAAAGGTAAGAGAACGTTGGAGGAGCTCAAAAAGAAACTTGTTCAGGTGTCGAAGGTACACAAATATAAGAATTTGTCAGCAGAAAGGTAAAAGTGGCGTCCGACTCTGGCAAGGAATGTCATTTATTACCATCCTGAAACCAACCGGTGTAGCGGTAGCTTTGCACCACAGTCCCCACAAGTGACCACATGACGGTGTTCAGACGGGCGGGCAGGCAGCCTCTCCCGTAGCCAAATAAGCGAATCAACCTTTATAATTCATTGTGACAAGCTGACAGGGAAAATGAGTGTAAAATTTTATACTTACATGCATTTTTGTGTCACATCGCCGTCTGTGCGCTTGTTTTTCTCCGCCCGGCCATAGCCGAGGGCTTCTTTCTCTGTGGGCTCGGCGGACCTCGTTTCCAGGCCTTCAGACACATCGCCCTTCGCCCTAGTGCATTTGCTGATTAATTTTGGATGCTCCCCTTAATTAACACCCCAAAGGAAAAGTGTAGATATCCTAGCCTTGCATTCGCGGCGGGAACAAATGGAAGAGTCTGAAGAAGGATGACCCCGGGGAGACAGACGTGCTGATGTCCGAAATGACATTAAAGGAGCAACGCGGAGGCCCGGGTGACGCCGGGCCGAGACCTGCGCTAAGGCGATGCCTCAGGAGCTTCCAGGCCTTTTAATCAGCGGCTGGAAACGAGCTCCCTATTAGTCTCATTTCATTTACTTTAGCCACAATGAAGAAGCCGAGCTTGCGTGATGCCACCCGACGCTTGAAACATGCTGCTCCAGCGCCAGCGCCGGTACCGCCTCCGGCCCGGCGTCATTAATTGGTGCCACTCTCTTACTTCCAGTGAAATTGGCAGATAACGGACAGGGGCGAAATAAAAAATTTCGCTTGTGTGTGTGGTTTTTTTTTTTTGTGTCCCCTTCTTTCCGCCCCTCGTCCCAACATCAGAGCAGATTTCACTAATTGGGTTGAATGGCACCCATCTCTCCTTGTGACAGCCAAGTGGAATGCATGAGAAGCTGCAGGCAGCATGGAGTGCTCTCACCCTGCCACGCCAGCTCGGAAGACACGGCAGAGGATGGCGTAAGGACGTGGGTGCGGGAGGGGGGCAAAGTTTCAATGAGACAAAGAGCACTTTTGTGAGACCTTCAAAAGAAATACCCTGTTTCAGTCAGTGCGTTTCCGTTGACTAAATGAGTCTGAATTCTTTGCATCCTGTAGTGACGACTCTGACTGGTTTGTAATGGATTCGCAATCACTTCAGGGTGTCGGGTCTGGACCGCAAGTATGCGTTCAGGTGAATGCAGGAGGAATAATAGATCCAAGTCCAGATTTGTAGGTTCAATTGTCTATTGAATCAGCACCTCCAAGTCCGAGTCCATGGTTCTCGCCCGGAAAAGGGTGTAGTGCCATCTCCGGGTTGGGGAGGAGACCCTGCCCCAAGTGGAGGAGTTCAAGTACCTCGGAGTCTTGTTCACGAGCGAGGGAAGAGTGGATCGTGAGATCGACAGGCGGATCGGTGCGGCGTCTTCAGCAATGCGGACGCTGTATCGATCCCTTGTGGTGAAGAAGGGAGGCAAAGCTCTCAATTTACCAGTCAATCTACGTTCCCATCCTCACCCATGGTCATGAGCTTTGGGTTATGACCGAAAGGACAAGATCACGGGTACAAGTGGCCGAAATGAGTTTCCTCCGCCGGGTGACGGGGCTCTCCCTTAGAGATAGGGTGAAAAGCTCTGCCATCCGGGGGGAACTCAAAGTAAAGCCGCTACTCCTCCACATCGAGAGGAGACAGATGAGGTGGTTCGGGCATCTGGTCAGGATGCCACCCGAACGCCTAGGGACGTGTTTAGGGCACGTCCGACCGGTAGGAGGCCACGGGGAAGTCCCAGGACACGTTGGGAAGACTATGTCTCCCGGCTGGCCTGGGAACGCCTTGGGATCCCCCGGGAAGAGCTGGACGAAGTGGCTGGGGAGAGGGAAGTCTGGGCTTCCCTGCTTAGGCTGCTGCCCCCGCGACCCGACCTCGGATAAGCGGAAGAAGATGGATTGATGGATACACGGTCTAGCTCTGTCCTATCTTGTCGATTGTATTGTACCATATGTCCCGGCAAGAAATCTGCGTTCAAAGAACTCCGGCTTATTAGTGATTCCCAGAGCCCAAAAAAAGTCTGCGGGCTATAGAGCGTTTTCTATTGGTGCTCCAGTACTATGGAATGCCCTCCCGGTAACAATTAGAGATGCTACCTCAGTAGAAGCATTTAAGTCCCATCTTAAAACTCATTTGTATACTCTAGCCTTTAAATAGACCCCCCTTTTAGACCAGTTGATCTGCCGTTTCTTTTCTTTTCTCCTCTGCTCCCCTATTCCTTGTGGAGGGGGGGGGGGGGCACAGATCCGGTGGCCATGGCCATGGGACGGCGTGGCGCAGTGGAAGAATGGCCGTGCGCGACCCGAGGGTCCCTGGTTCAATCCCCACCTAGTACCAACCTCGTCATGTCCTGAGCAAGACACTTCACCCTTGCTCCTGATGGGTGCTGGTTAGCGCCTTGCATGGCAGCTCCCTCCATCAGTGTGTGAATGTGTGTGTGAATGGGTGAATGTGGAAGTAGTGTCAAAGCGCTTTGAGTACCTTGAAGGTAGAAAAGCGCTATACAAGTACAACCCATTTATCATTTATTTATCATGGATGAAGTGCCGGCTGTCCAGAGTCGGGACCCGGGGTGGACCGCTCGCCTGTGCATCGGCTGGGAACATCTCTGCGCTGCTGACCCGTCTACGCTCGGGATGGTGTCCTGCTGGCCCCACTATGGACTGGACTCTTACTATTATTATTTTGGATCCACTATGGACTGGACTCTCACAATATTATGTCAGACCCACTCGACATCCATTGCTTTCGGTCTCCCCTAGAGGGGGGGGGGGGTTACCCACATATGCGGTCCTCTCCAAGGTTTCTCATAGTCATTCACATCGACGTCCCACTGGGGTGAGTTTTTCCTTGCCCTTATGTGGGCTTTGTACCGAGGATGTCGTTGTGGCTTGTGCAGCCCTTTGAGACACTTGTGATTTAGGGCTATATAAATAAACATTGATTGATTGATTGATGTTGCAGCGATTTAAAACAGTTTTGGCAATTTGTTCTGGCCTGAAACCGTAACTAGTTACTGATTTTCAGTAACTAACCCAACACTGTTTCCGACACCTCGTCTTGTGACCTGCTGAGCTCGTTGAGGACCATTCGTGTTGAACTTTACTACTTGGACTGCTCTGCTCTTCTTCTTTTTTTGCGGCCACATATGGAATATCATTAACCGGCTAACATTAGCATGCCATTTGGACCCCCGCCTGCAACAACAATTATTGCATAACCTCCCTCCAAGCGATGCTAATAAAGAATAATGTGCTGTAAAACACTTTTGCATCTGCTCGTCCCTCACAAGTCAGTCGTTTGATGGACACTCGGGGCCCTTTGATTTTAATCGTAAATGTTACGCCCTCCACTTGAGGACCTGGCGACGCATCGTTTAAACACCCTCCCCGGGACCTTCTTCCCATCTCCTCCGCCCACTCCTCCTTTCAGCCCGCTGTCCACTCCCTGCTTCAGCATTAAAAGGAGCAATCCCGGTGGAAAATGTAAATCACAGTTTTTCAAAACAAATTAGGCCCAAAGATAACGTTTTTCTCTTTCCCTTTCCCTTTCACGCACATATTTTTTTTTTTTTAGGGGGGCTAAATTGCAGTCGGCCCGCTGTCAGGGCTAATGGCGAGCTGTTGGCGGATCCGGCGTGATTGCAAGGAGGAGGGTACACAATTCTGTGTGAAATGACGTGACGTTCATCAGGGTTCACGGCGCGGGCTTTTAAACCGACCGGATATTTTTTTGCTCATCTCCGCCTTGCCGGTGATGATTTCTCCCACGCTCGGTTACGGCTTTCCCGCAACAAAGGTGGCTTGAAGCTTTTCACGGCGGAAAAAAAACCCAGCAACACCCGACCGATGGGACAGGTTGATAGGCATGGCGAGCGAACGCGTTCTGACACATCTTGACACCTGCTTGCATTACATGTGACGCACCTGCGTGCAATAATCCTGCTCCCTGCGTGATTTGTCATCGCCTCACAAAAGCAACAAATTCACTACAAATCAAGCTTGTCCGGGCGGAGAAGGCGCAACAAAGAAAAGGGACAGATCCATTTCAGCCTGGTTGCATGCTGTCCTGACTTCTGATGGTAAAGATTCTTGCAGGGGGACATCAGGGATCGTGACCAACAATCGTCCGCCTTGTTTGAGGTTGGAAAAGTGGCGAGCTGGCGGGTGGAATCCGGCGAGAAGGGGAAACAAAAGATGAGGAGATCGTTTAGTGCAACTGGACTCTTGAGTAGAAGCCCCTCTTGGACATGTGAATTGATCTCATGTGTTCCACAGACTACTAGCTCCATCACGCTGCTATCCTCCCCGAACCATGTCAGAGTCCACGCACAGAAAACGACAAAGTGAAGCGGGCTCAGACGGGCTCTCGTCTTACAGGGCTAGGTTTTCGCCGGCGCTCGTGGAACTGGACACCGCATAAATGTCCCAATTACACCTGCGCTTCTGGTCCCTTTTGTGAGGGGGATTTCTCCTTTTTCCGCCTCTTCTCCCCAAACGTGAGCACAAAGCGGACAATTGTGCATCGGCGAGCGGAGAAGATGCTCATCTCTGCATATCAATCAATCAATCAATCAATCAGTGTTTATTAATATATAGCCCTAAATCACAAGTGTCTCAAAGGGCTGCACAAGCCACAACGACACCCGCGGTACAGAGCCCACATAAGGGCAAGGAAAAACTCACAACCCCAATGGGACGTCGATGTGAATGACTATGAGATACCTTGCACCTAGGGGAGACCGGATGCAATGGACGTCGATTGGGTCTGACATAATATTGTGAAAGTCCAGTCCATAGTGGATCTAACATAATAGTGAGAGTCCAGTCCATGGTGGATCTAACATAATAGTGAGAGTCCAGTCCATAGTGGATCTAACATAATAGTGAGAGTCCAGTCCATAGTGGATCTAACATAATAGTGAGAGTCCAGTCCATAGTGGATCTAACATAATAGTGAGAGTCCAGTCCATAGTGGATCTAACATAATAGTGAGAGTCCAGTCCATAGTGGATCTAACATAATAGTGAGAGTCCAGTCCATAGTGGATCTAACATAATAGTGAGAGTCCAGTCCATAGTGGATCTAACATAATAGTGAGAGTCCAGTCCATAGTGGATCTAACATAATAGTGAGAGTCCAGTCCATGGTGGATCTAACATAATAGTGAGAGTCCAGTCCATAGTGGATCTAACATAATAGTGAGAGTCCAGTCCATAGTGGATCTAACATAATAGTGAGAGTCCAGTCCATAGTGGATCTAACATAATAGTGAGAGTCCAGTCCATAGTGGATCTAACATAATAGTGAGAGTCCAGTCCATAGTGGATCTAACATAATAGTGAGAGTCCAGGCCATAGTGGATCTAACATAATAGTGAGAGTCCAGTCCATAGTGGATCTAACATAATAGTGAGAGTCCAGTCCATAGTGGGGCCAGCAGGACACCATCTCGAGCGGAGTTGGGTCAGCAGCGCAGAGATGTCCCCAACCGATGCACGGGCAAGCGGTCCACACCGGGTCCCGACTCTGGACAGCCAACACTTCATCCATGGCCACCGGACCTGTGTTTGTTTTTGATTGATTGAAACTTTTATTAGTAGATTGCACAGTACAGTACATATACCGTACAATTGACCACTAAATGGTAACACCCCAATACGTTTTTCAACTTGTTTAAGTCGGGATCCACAAGGGAGAGAGGGGCAGAGGAGAAAAGAAAAGAAACGGCAGATCAACTGGTCTAAGAAGGGGGGTCTATTTAAAGGCTAGACTTTTTTGGGGCTCTGGGAATCACTAATAAGCCGGAGTTCTTTGAACACAGATTTCTTCCCGGGACATATGGTACAATACAATCGGCAATTATATGGGATGGCGCTAACTGCACTGCAGGTATCGATAAGGCATGTCCGTGTTCTATAGTTTGGGGAGTGTTACATTTTTATTTCACGTTCATCGTCCTGATCTCACTCTGCATGTTTCCATGCACTACATTAGTCTGATTTCTCAAATAATTAGTTTTTTTGTCATTGCACACTTAAATGTGAAGTCCCAGTTTCCATGTTTCATCTTTAATTCTTGTACACTAGTGGCAGTGGCGGGCTGTGCGTTTCCCACCGAGGCCTTCAGTGATGTCCTACTTAGTCTGACTTCACCTCTCAAAATACCGTAATTTCAACAGTGTACAAAACGGGTGTATATAACGGGTGTCCTGGGCATGACGTTAAAGTGCATCCGGCAGTGGAGGCTCCTCTATGGGGTCTTGGAGGTTGACCCCTTTACTACTGTTACCCCAGGTGGCCCTTGGCAAAGGCCTAGTACCTGACTGCCCCCTAGCCAGGGATACGGTGAAGACCTCAACGGCGGCGCAGGCGGAAGACGGTAGATGTAAGAACTACCACGACGGCTGCGATGGCGGAAGAAGGCTGCAGCAGAAAAGGGTACGCAGTCGTCTTGGACTCCATGCCACTGGACCCTGACCCGATTCTGTCAAGGATCGTGTGGTGACTGTCTGTGCACCAATTCTCCCCACGTTAAACAAAGTCATGCACAGGCATCCTCCATAAAGTGATACCCCCCTACCAGGAGGATCGTCATACTCGTCCGAGTGACCGCCGATGATGATGTACAAAACGGGGTTATTTTCTGGCGCATTTGAAAATCAGGAAACCCGCAATCAGCAATTAAAACATATCTTAAGTGGTACTGTCAAAATACAGATTGCAAAAAACATTTTAAACGTGAAAAAATAAAGAAATAAAATATCTGAACTCACATTTCATCGACAGCTGAGCTAGCTTCTAGGGCCCAGAGACTCCCCGCAACCGGACGGGAAAACCGGCCCCGCCCCACCGGCAACCGGGCCCCCACGAGCCCACCCCCCACCCCCAAATCGGCCGCCGCAGGACCACCCGGCACGGTGCAACGGGAACCACCCACCCCACCCGCAGGGACCCCAACAATGGAGATGGAACAACCAGCAACCGACCCGCCGAGTTCCCCCCCTGAGGGAGGGGAAAAATAAAAAAATAATATTAATAAAATATATTAAAAAATAAATAAATAAATAAATTTAAAAAAAAGAATGAAAAGAAGATCACAGACATGCTGACACACAAGGTCACTACCCAGGCAACTGGCCGACTCGCAGAAAATTGCCATTTTTTAAATATGCTGCAAAGTTTCATTAATACAACTGTGTTTTTAATTCACGTTTGAAGCAAACAGATTCGTCAGAAAAAGTTCATTCGGTGTTTCAGGTGGACCTGATTAAATGAGTCACTTGACTGACTAAGTGTTATCTGGCTCTGCATCTTATTTTGTTAAGTATTCATTCAGTGCACATTATCTACTCCCTGATGTGCGTCTTAATCGCATGCTTTATTTCCATAATTATGTTCACAACATTTTACATAATTCAGAATTTACCTGCTCAGAGAGTCAGTGAGATGATGTACAACACTGGAAACTCCTGTAGTTTTCCTTCTGTCCCGGTTCAACATATTCCCGTATTTTAACTAATAAAAAAAACAAAAATCTCCTCCGTAATGCCAGCTTCCTGTCTGGTGGGCAAGTTAAAGTCACATTGGCATAAAACGTACAGTATTCGATAAAATTAGGCCTTCAAAATAAAAGCATGGCAGTGGAATATGATGGCTGCATCAAATCAATTAATTGAAAGACAAATACAAATAAACTCAATAACTTTGCCATCATTAATAAATTGCTGTGTTTGTTTTCCTTGTCTGTCACTTCCATTCGGGTGCAGGAGGGTTCACTCCGTTCATTGCTCTCAGCACCTGAGTACATTTAACACATTGCAGAATCAAATGTACGGAGTGAACCCTCTTGCCGGTCATCCACCATCTTTGTTTTGGAGGCAGGAATGCATGGTTAGGACATAGAGCCTCTGCAGTAAGGATTGTGAACGATAAGCAAAATAAAATTAAAAAAAATAGTACGATTCCCCTTTAAATGTCACATGACTTAATCCACCGCCATATGAAGTACAGTCATTATATTAATTCCAGCATGCGGTTCATGCTCAACACAGGCTTCTGCAGCTGGGAGGCTCGTGACGGGTGCGAACACCTTGCTTCACTCAGTGCCGACTGAGCACCTTTAAGATATTGCTCCTCAAATCGAGTGAACAACAACACCGCCGTGCTTTTTTTGCCGAATTAATTCCAAGTGTTAAGTCATCCTTTGAAGCCCGTAGCTCCTTGAGCAGCAGCGATAATAGCAGCGGCTGCCCAGTGTTTCCTGACGGCCAACCAGACGTGGGTAGAGTAGCCAGAAATTGTACTTAAGTAAGAGTACTGTTACTTTAGAGATTTATTACTCAAGTAAAAGTAAGGAGTAGTCACCCAAATATTTACTTGAGTAAAAGTAAAAAGTATGTTGTGAAAAAACTACTGAGTAACTGATGAGTAACCTGTTGGTTTAATGATGACGACAACAAATAATAAACAAAAACATAAAAATAGTAATGAGCAAATTCAGAGCCAGGAATATCTCTTAAGCAACTAAAACAATAATATATATTAAATAATAATGCATTAACATAAAAAAAATTAAGGCAAATTGAGCCACAATAACTTAACAGCACCATAGGCTCAGTAGGCAGAGATTACAAAGGAAAATAACAAGTTAGCCTTTACGCAAACCATAAACTAAAATGTGTGGGCTGCACCTTGGAACACACTGTGCACTTCTGATTGGTGTTTCTATGCATTATGTGTGTGTGTGCGACTGTGCGTGTGTGCGTGTGTTTCTGTCTGACTGTCTATGAGGCTGCAGTGTGTTCATAAATGTCCCCACACGATGTACATTTGACAGTGATTCATAGCAGGGAAGCTAACATCAGCCCACGGCAGGGGTCGGCAACCCGCGGCTCCGGAGCCGCATGCGGCTCTTTGATCACTCTGATGCGGCTCAGCAGCTTACTTGCTGAACCCCCCAATTTTCCCGTGAGACTTCCGGAATTCAGTGCCTCTCGCAGAAAACTCCCGGGATTAATATTCACCGATTTTCACCCTTACAGCTATAATAAGGGCGTGCCATGATGGTACAACATTTGGTGCTCCCTACAATCTGTATTAACAGCGTGCCAGCTCAACACTTGTTAAGCAATGTACATCTTCTGCTTGCACACGTACGTGACAGCAAGGCATACTTTGTCAACAGCCACACAGGTTACACTGACGGTGACCATATAAAACAACTTTAACACTCTTACTAATAATGCGCCACACTTTGAACCAAAACCAAACAAGAATGACAAACACATTTCGGGAGAACATCTGCACCTTAACACAACATAAACACAACAGAACAAACACCCAGAATCCCATGCAGCCCTGACTCTTTCGGGTTACATTATACACCCCTGCTACCACCAAACCCCGCCCCCACCCAAACCCTGCTCCCTCACACATCGACCCCCCCTCTGTGCGTTGGTTGAAGTGGGCGGGGTTTGGTAGGGGGGGTGTATAATGTATCCCGGAAGAGTTAGGACTGCATGGGATTCTGGGTATTTGTCCTGTTGTGTTTATGTTGTGTTACTGTGCAGATGTTCTCCCGAAATGTGTTTGTCATCCTTGTTTGGTGTGGGTTCACAGTGTGGCGCATTATTAGTAAGAGTGTTATAGTTTTTTTTATACCGCCACCGTCAGTGAAACCTGTGTGGTTGTTGACCAAGTATGCCTTGCTG